>NC_089745.1:67891614-67953652 GCF_040412425.1 Macrobrachium rosenbergii
TCTTCAATTCCTTACGGGAAAACAAGGCTGGCAACAAAGGAAGTGGAGACAAATGACGCCGTAATTCAGTTAATGCTTTATTATAAGGTGGGGGACGGATGACGCCTAACCAAAGAGGTTACTTATTGAAATAACTCCTAACGACCGTTCATAATGCATAAGCCAATAAGGAAGGAAGCGATAACTTTAGCGTTTGCAGAGCTGCTCCGCAAATGATTTTATTTCTCCCCGACTCCTGATCAGGTGTCTTCACTTCCTCGGGGTAAATACTCTGTGGCTTCCAGCATAATTCTGTGTGCGTCGGCTATTAAGGTCCCCCTGAAATTTTGTTTATCATCGCGGGCTTACTCCTCCAAGCCATTCCGAGGCCACATGACAGCAGACGGCGAGTTAATCAGCAGGCCACTGCTTGATGAACATGCTCTGATCGGCATGTTAACCTTAACCAAAAGACAGACGTAGGAACGGCCATCGGCAAAACTCCGCATAAAGAACGTAGCAAGATCCAGTGCAGCAACAGCATTCACTTCCAATTCTAACCAAGGCCAAACAATGACAGCTGTGCTATGTTTAAGAAGGTCAGACCTCGGGACCATCCGCTGATCTCTTGTCTCGCCGTAATCGAGTTAGGGAAAATCTGAAATTGATCGGAATTACTGGTTTCAAAGTGATGCCTGACACTTTTTGGGCGCGTCACATCCAGAGGGACACGGTTTACGTGTCCTGCAATATGTCCCTTTCGAGAAGGGCTGTTCACGAATACAAGGTGGAATTTTTCGGCTAATATTTTAAGTAATAATTTGAGTGTTGTAAGGATAATGGGTATAACCAGATCAGTTTACTTATTTTGTGCATTGCCCTGTAGGGGGATAGCGCCGTCAGTGCACATCATGCGGTGCACTGTAGGCATTGCTTACGGTTCTTTGCAGCATGCCTTCGGCCCCCTTTTCGTTCCTTTTACTGTAACCCCTTTCCTGTTGTCTTACTTCCATCTTACTTTCCACCCTCTCCTGATAACTGATTCATAGTGCAGCTGGGATGTTTTCCTCCTGTTACACCTTTCAAACTTTCACTGTCAATTTCCATTTCAGCGCTGAATGACCTCAGTGGTCCCAGTGCTTGGCCTTTGGCCTAAATTCTATATTCAATTCAATTTGTGCATTGTGTATACATCCCAACGCGCTATTTATTTCTGGATGCGCGCGCGCGCAATATACAGATATATGTATATATGTGTGTGTGTATTTTATATGTATATATATATATATATATATATATATATATATATATATATATATATATATATATATATATATATATATATATATATATATATATATATATATATATATATATATATATATATACATACATACATAAATATATGTAATTTGAATCTTTATACTTTTCTGCCCTTAATAACAGTATTCTGAGGGTTATATATACACTCAAAGCAATCCAAGCAAGTCAAATAAAAATCAACTTTAGGGACAAATGTACAACACTGTGATATAGACTTAATACTTCGGAAGCATGCTCCTTCAGTGAAGGCTATGTGCTGTGTGTGATTCACGATGAAGATCGTACTTAGATGTCAAAGGTCAAATAGGAAAGGGCCACCGCGTGGACATTGTTTCCCAAACACATCCGGTATTAAAGTATTTTTTGACGGTATGGGTTCACCACTCGCCTAAGAGTGAAGCTGTGTTCTGTAGGCATTACTTAAGGTTCTTTCCGGCGTCCCTTCGGCCCCTTGCTGCAATCCCTTTCATTCCTTCTACTGCTGTTCCTCCGTTCATATTCTTTCTTCCATCTGACTCCCCCCTCTCACGACAATTGTTTCATAGTGCAACTGCGAGGTTTTCCTCCTGTTACACCTTTCAAACCATTTTACTGTGTTTCCCTTTCAGCGCTGAATGACCTCATAGGTCCCAGTGCTTGGCCTTTGGCCTAAATTTTGTATTCCATTTCATTCCTAAGAGAGTTTGTGTGTGTAATGTGTGATGTTTATCATGATTTCTTGCGGCGAAATAATCTTGTTTAAAAGAAAGAGTTTTCCCGATGTTCAAGTTTTTATTCAGCCAACACTATGCATTCAGTCATGGAATCTGCCAGAAACACGTTGTGGAAATCAATTATTTTATTATTATACTTTAAGAAACATTTGGTGTTTCCTTCTGTTTGCTTCCATTTTCTACTGTCGCTGAAATGATTTCTAAAGGAAGATTCTTTTAGAGCCCAATGAAATGAGTGAACACCGGAGGGTCTGCATGAACTATATCCATCTGCTGAGCTGCAGCTTAAGATTTATTGGACTTACACGTCTTTGTAAGGAAAATTTTTCTTATTGATGGAAAGACTTCCATACATCATTCTTTTTGGAATGAATCGAATCAGAGGCTCAGTCTGATAAGTGACCCAGTTTTTACTTTTAACATGGATGTAGTTCAACCTCACAGGGGCAGTGCCCTTTGCTTCGCGATTAGTATTGCTCGCTGAAGACCTACCATTGCAAGCTTGCTCCATGTTACGGCCTTTTTCCTTTTTGTAATTGTATGCACAAAAAAACTGTACCATTTAATTTTCATCACTAAGTGCGCTGGCGCGCGCTCACACACGCTCAGATACACACATTTATACCTACACATGTATGTATATATATATATATATATATATATATATATATATATATATATATATATATATATATATATATATATATATATATATATATATATATATATATATATATATATATATATATATATATATATATATATCCTATAGTTAGTCTCTTGTAGCGTTATACTGCAAATTGTTAGCGCAATATAACAAACTGTGAAACCACCCCACAAAAAGATACGCGTAGCTTGGAGTTACCAAGAGCACACGAGAACAAAAAATTGTGATAACTACAGTAGCTAAGCGTCAAGACTCGATAGTGCCTTACTGATCAAGACACATTTATGAGGACTGCTTCGATGACTGTCCTAGTTTGGCAATGGCACTTCAGGTAAAACATTTCAATGGAAAATTCTTGAGTAGAAATCTACAGCAGTTTACCAAGACAGCTGTCTCAGCGATTCACAAACTGTGATGTGAAATTTCGTCTTGCAGCACTGATCAGTTACCAGCAAACCTCATAGGACTTTAATAATGTTTTTGGGTACGTGGGCTTTCTCAAATGCCCCTAGGTGTCTCCTCATAGTTGTGAGAGACTGATTTTTGTAGTATTCACCACCCAGACTTGCCATTCTGTCCGTTAGGCTAATACGAACAAAGACCTCCACCCGCTGAGGAGCCCGAGCCATCCACAGATATTTGGAAGAGATGGTGACATGAAAGAGCAATTTAGGACGTTGCTTATGTCCGGCAACCGATCTGTAAATCGTAAAAGTTCATCGCATTTCATCAGACATCAATGACAAAGTATCATTAACGTTTAATATGTCCAGTTCTGGGAACATGGCATGGTTGCCCTGATGCCCATTTTGTTTAGTTTCAACTGGCCGTGGTAGATTTCATGAAAAGAACGGTCAGGATTATCCATTATGATGCACGCAACCCAAGAGCGTAATGATACAGTTCCCAAGGGCTGTTGGTGTAGGTAAAAATTTGTCTAGAAACTAGCTGGATCAGTCATTAAAAGTCAGTACCTGCTAATATTTGTAAATCAACATCGTACCAACCTGGCCTTATTTTTAAAAATTCTGCAAAGATAGTCATAAAAATATGGTATATTTACTGTAATTAGCGGAGAAATCAATTAATGGAGTTATCGATAATTTCATTCTAATAAAGCGACAATAACATCAAAACCGATAATTGTCGATGGACCTCCAATATGGCGACCGGCTGGTATCCACCATACGTTCGATATGGGAAACCACCTCATTTGATGGACACATCCTACCTGTATTTCGTGGTTGTAATTATAAGCACAGCGCCTTGTTATGTACGCCCATTGCCGTCCACGTGCAGTACCGGGTTACCAATATATGGAATAAATAATTAAAAGGAAGGGGAGTTGTAACTCACGGAGGTACCGCTTGGGGTTTCCTGTGTTGGTGTTTTTGTAGACGGTGAATTTTGAATATTGTTATAGCGTGATGTGATAATCTTAGCTATTGAATCAAATTTCCTGGTAGTTTATAGCTACTAAGTTTTTGTTGCATTTACCAGTCATGCTGTTATGTGTGTGTATATCACGAGGGGTGTATGCATCCTGAGCTTAGGAAGTATATCCTAGCGTTACTTATACATGTCCGGATAAAATTCGCAAGTTGAACACTGATCTTTGAAGGTTAAAGTAAATCTAGTTGTTTAAACTTTAAATATAAGTTACTAAAACAATAATCTCTCTAAACCTTGAGTCAGTAATTTAAATGTTTCATGATTTGTTGTAGTGTGAATGATTATATATACATACATTAAGGAACAATCTTTCAAACGGTTCAGAGTACCAGTGAAGATATTCCGATGCCACTTTGGTTTGTTGTCTACGCGTCACCTACTCCGAAGTGTTAGCACTAAAAGCATGGCTGAAGCTCCTTGGGACGCCGCGTTTAGTGCTAACTCCTCGGGGATCAAAGTATTATATACACCCATTTCTATATTGCGTGGTCGACAGGTTATATTAAAAAACGATATCTTCGCGCGGCCGTCTACTTTACATTTACCATACGGTGTTTAGTACTAGCATCTGGGAGTAGGTGACGCGTAGATAACAAGCCAAAGTAGCACCGATAATTCTAAGAAGTCTGCAGCTTCAATACTGACATCGAATGAGAAACTCTACGCTTATTATTCGCCAAATTTAATTTTGCAAGATTTGCCTTCCCATTAAAAATTGTACTCTTTATCAACTGAATTTTGTCGCAGAAATCTGCCTGATAGCTTGTGGTCACTACCAACATGCAGGCTGTATATTCGATAGAGGTGCTATAAAGAACTAAAGCAGCTTAGGATTGTTTTTTTAATATTCCTTATCTTCCATATTTATTTAGCTTCATATCGTGCTGAACTGCACAAAATGAATTGGACGGAAAGCTGACTTCACCAGACCTCGGCTTGACAAAAAGCTATAGTTCAGTTTTTAGTGATGGAGAGTGATTACAGTTATCTCAGTCGACATAATTTACATGGCAAAATCACGTATTGCAGATTGAAATAACTCTTACTCGCAGATTATCCACTATCATTTGTGAGGCTTTTCAAATTTAAGATCATTATATATCAAGAATTTTCAACTCTGCATTTCCCTTTTAAGTTCCGTACAGATGTGTGTGCATATATATACTGTGTATATATCTATATCTATATATATTTTTATATATATATATATATATATATATATATATATATATATATATATATATATATATATATATATATATATATATATATATATATATATATATATATATATATATATATATACTGTATATGTATATATATATATATATATATATATATATATATATATATATATATATATATATATATATATATACTGTATATATATATATATATATATATGATTAGAAATAATTTCCGTAAAAGAAAGGTATTTCTAAGTGATACTTTAATGTTTTTTGTGGTTTTTATACTTGAATCAAATCGAATAAATCAATAAAATAGAACCAGTGGTAGAATCGAGACTGTGCAGCGCAATGATAGACAGTCAGTGAATTTCAGTCATTGTAAAAGAAACATTAGGCGCGATGAATTTTGAATCCCTCCCCCAGCCTCTCTCTCTCTCTCTCTCTCTCTCTCTCTCTTGAGTTTCCCACTGGATGTAAAATCCTTCCCTGTGAGTACAGTACATTTTTCCCTGACATCGAAACCTGCAACATAATATACAGCGTTACGAAGACCATTGTCTGGCGCCGCCCTCCCTCCCTATCCGGCCAGCAACGTTGCAGATGGTTTGTGTGGGTGAGGGCGTCTTTATAAAGAGCGCGAGGGACGGTGGCATGGTCGGGATGAAAGTGGTGCCCCCACCCCCTCAAAAAGACCTCATGATTGGGTATCCGGGCTTTTAAGAAGGGGGAGCTGGGCAGGCCAGCCACAAAGTATCGTCTCACTGAAGAGCCTCCTTTTCTGTACCATTTCAAAAGCTTAGAGTTGACCCACTTCTTACCCATGCTGCTCCAGTCCCCAACCCCTCCCCCCTTCCCCACCCCCTCATCCCGGGTCTTTCTTCGCTCTTCCCTTCTTTGTCACAGCCTTTCAGATGATGGGTCTCATTTTGCTCAGATGATTCTACAGCCCTGTTTGCCCTCCTCCAGATTTCCTTGAATCTGTTGATTAAGGCTAGCTGAAGATGATACTCGGAAGTAGAAAAATTCGCCTCCTTCGACGTAGGCTCTCAGTCTCCTCGTGCTTAAGAGAGAGAGAGAGAGAGAGAGAGAGAGAGAGAGAGAGAGAGAGAGAGAGAGAGAGACATAAGTGATGTGAAAATGAAACCGTTAGTGAGTTCCAAAAGGTTGACCCTCCCTGTATCCCTTCCTACCCCAATTCACCAGCCTTTTACCCCCCACCCCCTTCCTCCCCAACAGTCTCTTTCCCTCCCACTACCTCCTACAACTTACCCACGCCCCTTCCTTCCCTTTTCTCCCGCCGTTTTCATCTTCCTACACCCTCGCCCCGCTCCACCCCCACCACCACAGACACATGTTCAACCCCCATTACCCGATCTGTCCATACTTTAGCTAAGTTTCCGTCGCCAGAAATGCACCAAAAGGGCAAAGCCTCCCGAACGAGACATATAACACTTCCACCTGGACCCTCCTGTTCCACGCGTTAGGTAATCTTAGATTCTCTTGCCCGCGTTGGCATCTGCTGGGGACAAGGGTCAAATCATGACGGGAAAATCGTAATTTGATTTTGGTTGATACGGCCGTGAGCGATAACTCTACACGTTGCACGCTTCGGATAAACTGATGCTTGTGTTATTTGAGGGTTATGTCAACAAATAGGTAGTGAATGAGATAAAAACAAACATTTTTAGTAGCCGCAGCTCGTAACTCTCTGGTTGGTAAGACTTTTGATTTATTGCGTCGATTAAGATTGAAAAGGAATATAAGGATAAAACGAACGTTCCTTTCACTAAATGAGTATGGTTCTGCATATTTACAGGCATTATGAATCATTATTACATACTGAAAAATGTTCTGTAACATTTTCCGATGAAAGGCACCATAGCGAATGATCCTCAATATTCGCCATTCAAGAATCCGAGGGGATTGATTCGATCCTTTTTCTTACTTCCTTAACTGAATGATCAGAGGACCCTCTCACGTACGATCAGTTGTATGGTTAAGAAATAAAACGTCTTTCTAAGCATTTCGTTCTCTCAAGGAAAATGTGTATTTTCTGTGTATGAAAGGAGAGTTGCTTTACGCGCTGATTTTGTCACTATGTTGATTACACAAAAATTTAACGCCAGATCGTCATCGACAGTAGCTAACAGCGGTTAACTTGAGAGAAAAGATTATCCTAAAACTTGATAACTTGTTAGTTCTAGATTCGAAGCCCACGCATTGCAACTCCCCCCCCTAAAAAAAATCAAGAAATGGGATAACACGCGTACCCACACAGCCTAAGGTAAAGTGCAGCTGCAATGATGAGGAAAACTTAAATGTCAATTTTCCTTCGTATTTGAGCCGATAATTCAAGAAACTGGTGCCTTTATTCGCATCCAATGCAGATATACTGTATTGCTGATGCTCGCAGCGCTACCACGATTGAGTCATAAATTAGCCAGATGAACTGGTAAGCAAGTCATGCATAGTCTTGAGATGACCAAAGCAATTCTGCACTAAGCGCTTCCGAGTCCGATTTTTTTGGGGAGAAAGATTTAGAAGTTAGAGAGAATTAAGAGGCCAAATTGACAGTATTTGAAAACCCGACAATCTTATTTGATTTCAGTAGCATGCAAGGAGTAACCGTCGAGATTATTTAATTGCCTTCCAAGTTTGTCAGTGTCTGTTTACTCAGTCTTATTTAGTATTATCGTTCTGTATAAACTTCAGTCGATACGCTATTTCCAAATGACCGTTGAAACTTTAACGGAGTTCTAACCATAACATCGACCCATTTGAATTGTCACCGCTGTAGGTTACCAGTGGGTTTCTGGAGCAGTGGTTCTCAACCAGGGGGGAATTTCAGTTTCAGGGAGGGAATTGTGACCACAGATTGGCAGGCTCAAACTGGCTCTGGGACCACACAAAACGCAGTGGGTTTTGGTCCGCACTGCTAAGAGGTCACACTGAGCTTTCTCTCCACTAGCTTGTGTGTTTGTTAGTATTTTGTTGCATATTTGCAATGCACCTTTTGAGGCAGACAATTTTGAAAGGTGGGGAATGACATTCTGAATATGGTGAAAGGGTGCATGTGCCATAAAAAAGAACCACTGTTCTGGAGCTATCTTCTGTCGCGTTGTTCTGTTTCTAACGAGGCATGGGAAACTGCACACTCCAAAGTTGAAACTGGCGTTTTCGGAGGTAGTGAGTTGGATGAGAGACTTTCGGCCAGAATGAACATTGGCCACCGTCTCCAAGCAGGCAAGACACTTCATTAACCGGAAAGAGAGAAGGAGCGAGTGAGTCACATGTAGAAATTCTGACCAACATAAGTACTGGCCATCATGTCTAAACCATTGTTTAACGGAAGCAAGGAGTCACAGTGGCCACAGTGGCAAGCTGCCAGTGACAGCAAGACAGACAGCTCAACGATTGACAGCCAAAAGTTTGATTTAGTACTTAACAATTTTGCTTCATATTCTCCCGCCTGTTGATGACAGCTGTGATGCTGTCGTTTGGCATATTTAATTAGCCCATTATTATTATTTATTATAAGGCATAACTCATCAAACCTTCCTCGTTGTGTTATGGTCAGTTACTTTAGTGCTATGTTTTACTGATGAATGAATTTATTCCTTGAGAGAAACTATATACTGTACTCCCTATGACAGTAATTTCCATGAGAACCTGATACTTCATTTTGTGTATTTCTTTATTACATGAATTAACCCGGTAATTCACATCCTACCGCATAAAACAAAATGTGTATTCCTATATTTTTTTCGGTCTGCATCAAGTCGTCTGCGGTTAATGAGGTTTTTGTTAAGTATCGCAAAATCATAAATAAGAAAACGAGGAGAAAATTTCCTTTATAGAAACATTACAATTTCAAACTTGAAAGTTGCTGTGATTTTTTTACGGGACAGTTACACTAGTATACATACTAAAATGCTGTATATATACAGTATATATTGAAATTCCTTGTTTTTATTCAATATTTTAGCAAATAATGCATGATGTATGAACAGCCGATATAAATGCAGTAGATTTTTTTTCAGATGGCCGGAGAATGTTCAGTCTAAATAGGGAAACGCTTACACCACAACCTCACGCTATGGTAATAATGCAAAACAGTAAACAATTTCAGAGCAAAGGTGTTTTAAGCTGTATGTATAATGTATATATATGCATACTTGTATATATATAATATCTTAAAACACCTTTGTTGTGATGTTTATGTTTTCGGGCCAAATATTTGACAATTTTTCCGCTGAAGACGCTCTGCCCCGTAGGGGCGTAGCACACCGCATCATTACTTAAGGTTCTTTGCAGCGTGCCTTCGGCCCTAGCTGCAACCCCTTTCGTTCCTTTTACTGTACCTCCTTTCATGTTCTCTTTCTTCCATCTTACTTTCCACGCTCTTCTAACAATTGATTCATAGCGCAACTGCGGGGTTTTCGTTCTGTTACACCTTTCAAACTTTTACTGTCAATTTCCGTTTCACTTTGTTCACTTTGTTTAGTTTTATGTACAGCCCTCCACAGGGATAATTCCCTCTCTGGCGGGCTCTTGTACGTTTTCAAAATAAGGTGGTGCTTATATTTTATCATTCTTTTATTGTTTTCTCGTCAGTATCGTAGCTCCTGCAGAATAGGAGAGTCTTTAGTTCTTGTTTAAATTTGCTTTCTTCTTGTATTAAATTGCACAGAAGATTATTAGTCAAAGCCATGATCCGTATTATTTTTCACCTTTGACACATGTTCTTTATATACTATGGACTTATTGCCATCATATGCTTTATGTTTAGTATCACTATGACCTTTCTTTACACAATTTTTACACTTGAAGTTGCTGCTACCACATTCATTTGCTTTGTGATTTTCACTACTTCTAGGGCAAGCTTGGTCATTTCTACAATTTGTTGCGCTGTGACCAAATTACTGACATTTATACCCCGTAGGGGGGTCGTGAATCAGTGCACCTCACGGGGTGCACTGGAAGCATTACTAAAGGTTCTTTGCAGCGTCCCTTCGGCCCTAGCTGCAACCCCTTTCGTTCCGTTTACTGCACCTCCATTCATAACTTTCTTTCATCGTGCTATCCACCCTCTCCTAATAATTATTTCATAGGGCAACTGCGAGGTTTACCTCCTGTTACAGCTTTCAAACCTACCTACTCTCAATTTCCTTTCCAGCGCTGAATGACCTCATAGGTCCCAGTGCTTGGCCTTTGGCATAAACTCTATATCTATATTCCATTCCATTCCATTCCTGACATACATAGCATTGATAGGGCATGTAACGGTCGTATACTTTGCAACGGCTGTACAGTGTACACAATTTGTCACCTCTGTCATAGAGGTGACAAATTGTGGTGTGCATTTGATGATGTAGTGTTTATATTTGGCATCTTTAGCTATCATTTCCTTTACAATTTTCAGGTCGTCATTTTCAGAAATGAGGTTACCTATTCATGGATTTTTCTTTACATGTCCTTCGGGACATGGGCTACTTTTATTTTTGGTTCAAGTTTACCCTTCTCATTTACTGATATATTGCTGATTTCCAAAATCGACATTTTTGCCTTTTCTAAGTTTTTCCTGTCTGGAAATCTTACAAATAAGTGTCCATCTCTTGTTGTTTTAACCTGTTCAACTGGAGCCGTTATTTTACTCATGATTTGTCTGTTTTCATTTGCTGCTGTGCTCTCTTCGTTTGTAGATTCGATCAGAAGCACTTTTTTTGTCTTCAGTGATTCAGCATAAGTTTTGTCCATGTTTGTCATGGTCTTTACATCTTTATCAACATTCAGTTTTGTTTTGGATTTCACCTATGTTAATCATTACGTCACTAGTTTTCTGAGCCGAATCCTGAATCAACTTTGTTAATATCTCTGTGTTTTCTGTTTTTTTCTTTTATTTCTTCAAGTTCAGCTTCAGCGAGTTTTTTGTGTTCTTTGTTCAGGCCTCTTGCACTTATTACATACGTACAATATGTTATCACTCCGAAGTATGGGTGTGTATCTGACCTCGATACTTGAGCATTCATAGTGGAACCATGCATCACACATTTCACAGCAAGTTCCTTCATCATCAACTTCTCCAGAGCAATGTCCTCAGGTTGCTGACTCTCTCTCGATTTGGGTTGGCTCATCCTTCTCCAGCATTTATTTTAGTGTTCCATCTTTATGTAGTGCTTCGATAATTATGAGATAATATTCGTATGATAATTTGACCTTTCCTCTACTTGATTGAATTTCTACAGCATTTATGTTCTCTTTTTCCTTCCTCCTCTTCGTATTCACTTGGAACATCTCGCAAGTCAGGCACTTTTCACAGACACGTCCTGCCCACACGAAAGCGAAATAGCGAATCACAAAATCATAAATAAGAAACCTGAATGACCTCATTAGTCCCAGTGCTTGGCCTTTGGCCTAAATTCTATATTCAATTCGATTCAAGATGCTCGATTGAGGTTGGGGAAATTAGAAATAATTTACCGAAAGTTACTAGTGGGATAGATATGAGGTGATCGGTAGTTTAGATTAGAATTATTAACCAATAATAACGTAATGCATCAAGAAATATTTTTCCGTCATTTTGAGTGACAATGGGTTTCTTGTGGCATTTTCGACCAGTGTAAACATCCACCATGACCTCCAATCCTTTGCTTACTTCAAGCAAGGAGTATATGAATACATTTCATTAAACCGCGGACACTCTCTACTACAGTACTTTTCAGATGGTTAGATACTGAGTTATCAGGCTGGAAAACTGAAGGTTTGCAAGAACGAGGAGGTGTTAATAGATTCTTTTTTGATTAACGAAAAAGAAGTTACCGCGAATGCTAGTTACTTGTTACTCACAAGAAATGTAGAATGAAATGTCTTTTGTGAGTTCCTAATAGAAATTGGCTTTAGTAACTATTCTTATTATTAGAAGTTTGTCGGGAGTTGGGTCATTTTTTTCCGGATATTCATAGACACATCGAAAAAGTTTAGAGCCGCTTGCGTCTTTAATCCTGGGTCGAGGTTACATTATAATTCGAAGTGAAAATCCCACAAATATTATTTTGAAGTTATTTCATATTTTAACATGCTGTGCATCAAGTAACATTTAGAAACACAATTATTTCCTCAAGGCTGATAGTCACATTGAAAATTAGAGGAACATTTTGCTAAATATGCCTCTTTTACCGTATTCGGATATTGGTTTATTTTCAGGATTCGTTCATTCCCAATAGACTTCAGAGAATTAACCTTTTCCAGGGTGGAGCAACTGGGCGATGTTTGTGGCTCTTATGTTCGCATCGGAAACCTCCATTTCTCATACATTACAAGGCAATTTTTCATGCTTAAATGCAGACATAGAGAGAAGAGTTTCCCATTTACTTACATTTTACGGAAAAACTATCCTTGGTGAGCAGTTTAGTGGCGAGAAAACCGGTCAAAAGGATTTGGCATTATTTACCAGTCCACATGTGATGTAAGGAAGGGGACATGTAGAAACGAGAGGTTTGGCATTTACACACTTGAATTATCTAGAATTCTAAATAAGCACAAGGTTAAGTGTAAACTGTATGCTAATGATACTCAGTTCTATTTTCATGTCGAAACGGTAGAAGACACCATTAGTAAAACTGATGCAGTGATGAAAGATATCACAAAATGGATGTCGTTCTATTTTCATGTCGAAACGGTAGAAGACACCATTAGTAAAATTGATGCAATGATGAAAGATATCACAAAATGGATGTCGTTCTATTTTCATGTCGAAACGGTAGAAGACACCATTAGTAAAATTGATGCAATGATGAAAGATATCACAAAATGGATGTCTATTTTCATGTCGAAACGGTAGAAGACACCATTAGTAAAATTGATGCAATGATGAAAGATATCACAAAATGGATGTCGTTCTATTTTCATGTCGAAACGGTAGAAGACACCATTAGTAAAATTGATGCAATGATGAAAGATATCACAAAATGGATGTCGTTCTATTTTCATGTCGAAACGGTAGAAGACACCATTAGTAAAATTGATGCAATGATGAAAGATATCACAAAATGGATGTCGTTCTATTTTCATGTCGAAACGGTAGAAGACACCATTAGTAAAATTGATGCAATGATGAAAGATATCACAAAATGGATGTCGGCGAAGAAACTGAAACTTAATGAAACAAAACTGAACGTATGCGATTTGGATCTGACGGTGAACTACGAAAATATGAACACTTCAGAAGAATAACTATTTGTTCGTCAACAATAAATACTGTAGTAGCAATGAGGAACTTAGGAGTATTTACTGATAATAAAATGTCGATGAAGAATCTTATAATGCATATTACAAAAACCTGTAATCATCATATTAAGAACATTGCACTTATTAGAAAATACCTAAACGAAGATACTCTGAAAACAGCAATTTGCAACCAAATACTTTCGAGGCTTGACTACTGCAACATTATATACTGCGGTCTCTCTAACTCCCTACCAAGAAAATTGCAAGGAGTACAAAATAGAGCCGCCAGGTTAATAAAAGGATTACTTTCCCGTGATAGAATAAACCCAGCACTAATTGAGGTACTTTGGCTCCCAGTAAAAGCTAGAATAGAATATAAAATAATACTTACAGTCTTTAAAGCACTAAAATATGGTGAACCAACATATCTGAGACACTGCTTAAGCTGCTTTAGACCCGAAATGAATATTGTAATCAGACATGCAAGTGAATCATATAGGCTATTTGAACCTAGAACAAATTGCAAGTCAGGCGAGAGAGCATTTGCACAATGCGCACCAAGGCTGTACAACAAAAGGCCGCCTGAAGTGAAGAGCATACAAGAAGAAAGTAAATTTAAAAAGGAACTAAAGACTCTCCTATTCTGAAGGAGCTACGATACTGACGAGAAAACACTTAAAGACAATTATAAAATATAAGAGGCACCTTATTTTGAAAACGTACATGGGCCTGCCAGAGAGGGAATTATCCCTGTGGAGGGGTGTACATAAAACCAAACAAAGTGGAAGAACACAAATTAGGTCCATGATACAGGGTAGCGCACTAATAATGGAATGGCTATTTTTCAGCCATAAATGCTTTCCCATTTCTAAGTCAAGGACTGATTTAGTTTTTAGGGAGAAGAGGGGTCAATATTTACGGTTTATTTTTTTCCCGAAGTCAAGAACCTTGTAAACGGTTAAGCTGGCTGGACCTGCAGTGGAGTGCTTACGCTTGAGTTCAGTTGCTTTACTGCAGCTGTCGGCAGATTCGCCACAACCACCACGATAAACATAGCAGTTATAACCCTTCTCATTACTGTGATGGTTACTGTCTTTGTTGGCAGTAAACACCGTTACCAACTACCACATTGAGTAAACTTTTGATTCGTTTAAGAAAGTGAAACGGAAAATACGGGGGAAATATCAGTTCGGTATTACTGAAGTTAGCCTTGTATGCAGACCATCGGCCGGTTCGCATACTTTTCTGATGACTGAGGTGGCCGATTAAATAATTTTGATTACTCACCATTACACGACATTTTCCAAAACAATAGTCGATCGTCGCACAGAGAAGCATAACGCAGCGGTGAATTAAATCAAATTTGATCTAGGAATAAAACCGGCTCCGCTCTTATTTCCTCCTACATTCTCATTTTTCTTCAGTCAAAAGCCCTTGATTATCAGTGGTAAACACTAAACACATTGACTTTTTTCATTTTACCCCAGCCTCCAGCATCTCATCGTCCTATGGGAGGTGCTCGACGTGACCTCTTTGCTTTCATCCTTTAGAAAGGACCTCGAGGGCGGGCTTTATGAAGGAGCTGTATTTATTGGGACGAGAAAAACATCGATCGTAAACTCCCACTAAAGTACATCACTGAATGCGGCCGTCATCTGAGGGCGGTGTCACATGACTACTTATCTTGGTGTCTCATCATTTTTTTGTTGTTCAACTTCGCATCAAGTTGCTTTTTTACATATTGGTATAGAACTGGTACTAAATGGGGTATTTTGGCGTTACTCGTTATCAGCGCTGCTTTTGATGCAGTTGTGCATGAACTTCTCAGTGATTTACGGTCAACTGGAATTAATGAAGAAGCTTTCGGTTATTTGAAAGGCTGCCTGTGTGACAACAGAAACCTCTGTATAAATTGGAAATAATTAACGAAGTCACTCCCTTTCGGTGAGTGTCATCATTTTATGAAACTATGGCGGTGTCTCTATGCTTCAGAACAAAATTAAGAGAATTTAGAAGATTCCTGTTATATAAACAATTCTGTTAACTTGTTTGGGACTTGCTGAGATTGCATACAATAATAATAATAATAATAATAATAATAATAATAATAATAATTATTATTATTATTATTATTATTATTATTATAGGAAGGGCCTTATTTTTAATGATAGTACTTAACCCCAGAATGGCAATAATTCATTGTAAATGCATAGGGACATAGGAAGGGGTACTGAATCAAGTGAAGAATGGGATAACGAAAACAAAGATTATCGATCTAAAAGCAGAGATTTTTGGAAATGCAGTGGAAGTGAAAGAAAAGGTGGAAGGTAATCAAAATCCATTGCTGAGATAGCTAGAGAAACAAATGTTACTGGAAGAAAATAAAAACAGAAAGCCTGACCAGGTTTGTCTGAATTAAGGAAAAGTTTCAAGTGGAATAAATATTTTTTTCTGTAAAAGGAAAGGCACTGAAAGTGATTGCTAGAGTTACTGAGCCTTAACGCTACTCGGTATATCTGTAAATTCCGTAGGGGGTCAGTGTACCTCATGTGGTGCACTGTAGGCATTACTCAAGGTTCTTTGCAGCGTCCCTTCGGCCCCTAGCTGCAACCCTTTTCGTCCCTTTTAATGTACTTTCATATTCTCTTTCTTCCTTCTTACTTTCCACCCTCTCCTAACAATTGATTCATAGTGCAACCGCGAGGTTTTCCTCCTGTTACACCTTTCAAACCTTTTACTGTCAATTTCCGTTTCAGCGTTGAATGGTCTCATAGGTCCCAGTGCTTTGCCTTTGGCTTAAATTCTATATTCAATTCAATTCGATATCTGTAAAGGTCCATGGTAAGGTTTTGATTGCAATGAGAAATAAGACTCATTAATTACGGAAGAGCTGGAAGGGGGTCAACACTGGAAGGACAAAAGAACAGGTGGCATGCAGATAGTAGCAGTAGTTTTAGATTAAGTTGCCGTATGGCAGCACGGCCTCTACCACCTAAGTCAACATACCGAATCCATCTCGAAATTTAATGACCACTGATAGGGTGCTATGGCCCGTATGTGTCATAGTCAGTAGAAATTATTTTTTTTAATTTAATCTTTTTTTCACTTTATCCTAGCTACTTTGGTGCATTCCTTTCTTTTACTGCCTAGGGGGTATCTGTTCTGTTCTTCGCTTATGGAAACAATAAGAAGCAATGCACACTTAGATGATTGCAGTGCTAGTTTGCTTGAAAACAATTCCCCCCATAATTATCAGTTGCTGTCGATGTATCTGGTTCATCGTCATCTTGAGGACATTTCTAACTCCGAAGGGATTCAAGCCATGCATCCGCTAGGCACTCGCTTTGCACTGGGAGACGGTGCTTTACAATCCCGAGCAGTATGCAACGATTGTAGCACCATTTACAAGCGATGCTTAGCAGATCATATAAATTTTTTACTGACCTGATGAAAGTGGATATGGATTTTATATATATAAATATATATATATATATATATATATATATATATATATATATATATATATATATATATATATATATATATATATATATATAAATATAAAAATCCACAAAAGAAAGAGAAACAGTGGAGTGCTGCAAGGCCTTTCGACTTATAGTCCTTTAATTAGCAAACTGAAGAAATATAAGTGAAGGACTGTAAGTCGAAAGGCCTTGCAGCACTCCATTGTTTCCCTTTCCTTTGTGGATTTTGTCTTTATTTATATATTCATCACGTTCCATATTTTCGTGATTCAGTTACAGACACACATATATATATATATATATATATATATATATATATATATATATATATATATATATATATATATATATATATATATATATATATATATATATATATATATATATATTATATATATATATATATATATATATATATCTATATATATATATCTATATATATATATAATTATGATTCTTTATATATCGAACACTACAGGGGGGAAATGGAAAATGGTTATAAATCCTGACCGGCGTCAGCTTTATGCTAAGCCATCTTCACAGGAATGATACAGTTGAATTTCTACCACTTTGTATCAATCCTCTGAAGAAGTCTTAATTAGCAAAACCGACACCGGCCAGGACTTATAACCATCTATATGCATCATATGTGTATATATATATATTCATATATACGTATGTCTGTATATATGTATATATACATAGGTATATCTATATATTATGTATAATTATAATAACCACAATGCCATCTTAGCTTCGTGTGGTCAGGTCATTGTGATACTCTGGATTCAGGGGTTCCAATCCTGCTACGGACATCAGAATTACTTCATATTCTTGGATTTAGATCTAAGGCTTTGTAATGACAAGCTTATCCAGAAAGTGTGAAGAATTCGACAAGCTAAGAGGGCATCGTGGTTATTGCCATTTTGTATCATTCTTCTGATGACGGCTTAGCCACAAAACTGACACCAGTAAGGATTCGTAGCTTATATATATATATATATATATATATATATATATATATATATATATATATATATATATATATATATATATATATATATATATATATATATGTATATGTATATATATATATGTATATATATATATATATATATATATATATATATATATATATATATATATATATATATATATATATATATATATATATATATATATATATATATATATATATATATATATATATATATATATGTATATGTATATATATATATATATATATATATATATATATATATATATATATATATATACATATATACAATGGCCCCTTAACTTCGCATTTTAATAATCTGGATGCAGGTTCAAATCCTGCTACGGACATCAGAATTACTTCATGTTCCAGCAAGCATAACGCGAAAGAGTAGAGATTTCAGTACTAATTAAGAGTGCATTGTCGTTATTATGATAATTAAATTTAGCTAAGTACCTGGTAAAACGTGACCAGCCTATTATATATATGTATATATATATATATATATATATATATATATATATATATATATATATATATATATATATATATATATATATATATATATATATATATATATATTATATATATATATATATATATATATATATTATATATAATATATATATATATATATATATATATATATATATTATATATATATATATAATATATATATATATATATATATATATATATATATATATATATATATATATATATATATATGTATATATATATATATATATATATATATATGTGTATATATATATATATATATATATATATATATATATATATATATATATTATATATAATATATATATAATATATATATATATATATTATATATATAATATATATATATATATATATTATATATATATTATATATATAATATATATATATATATATATATATATATATATATATATATATATATATATATATATATATATATATATATATATATATATATATACACACACACATTTATAGCCGTGCACGCTAATGTGTTTTAAATATATTTCTAAAAGATCAACTGTGGTGAACACGGCATTCTAAGAATAAGCAGTAAAGCGTAACAGCAGCGTTGACTCATTATTAACTTAGTTGTTGGGAGAGCCCGGCACATCGAAAGGTTAATGGGTTTGTTTCTTCCATGGGTGACTGGAGTCCTCCTCACCCATTGTTTGGCAGTTCCCCCGAAAGCTCCCACGTGGAACTTCAACACTGGAGGAGATTCATCACTCCGCCGATTAGGAACGCATTTCCTTGAGCTCAAAATCAAGCCGCTTGGAACGTCGCGCTCTCCTCCAGCTGTTATGGTCTTGAATTAGTGTCTGTGTTTTATAATGCAGAATTAGGAGGTCGTTTGGTCTCGAAAGGTATTTATAGTCTCTTTAGAACAGCTTTCTTGAAATTTTGTCGAAATTAAACTTGAACAAATAATCTTTTTTATAGAATTTACAATGACATTTTCATTTGGTATCTGTAATGTTGATGTCAGCGTGTCGCTGACAGATATAGTAGACATACTTACTAGATAACTCCTAGTAAGTATGTCTAGATATAGTAGACATACTTACTCGTACTAGATAACTCCTAGTTCCTCGCTGGGTGAGCGGGTTCCGTTCTCAGCTACCACTCTGTTGGTCGCGAGTTCGAATCTCCGACCGGCCAGTGAAGAACAAGAGGAATTTGTTTCTGGTGATAGAAATTAATTTCTCGCTATAATGTGGTTCGGATTCCACAATAAGCTGTAGGTCCCGTTGCTAGGTAACCAATTGGTTCTTAGCCACGTAAAAGTAAATCTGATCCTTCGGGCCAGCCCTAGGAGAGCTGTTAATCAGCTCAGTGGTCTGGTTAAACTAAGATATACTTAACTAGATAACTCCTAGGATACTGGTGTAATAGGTCATCAGACCAAACTCTCACAAATGAACTAAAATATTCATGTAAAACATAACCTGCTAATTCTTTGCTTATTCACTCTTCTTGGGAAAAGAAATGACAGCCTATGAGTAGGAATCTCCCGTAGCTTGCTGTGCTAAAGCAGTCGTATCCAAGAAAAACTGTTGCAACAGGTAGTACTCTCAACTGGAATCCTTGAGTTCTTAGGCTGCTTTCCAGGGGTGGAATTGGCCACTGAGATAGAGCGAACGAAGTGGTGTGGGGGCGGTCGCGCGTCGAATATGCTGTTACAGATTAGCTGCTCACTTAAACCGTTATATCAGTGGAAGTGCTTTTTCATAATAAATTAGTTTCACTTGATGTAAAATCAAATTTCAGATCCATGTGCATAACTTAGTTTCTTAACTCAATTGTTGCTGTACTTTATTCTTTTCTATTCATAAATTTTGTGAAATCTCAGGAAATTAAGACCACCCTTTTGTAAGCTAAGTAAACAGGAGGTGAAAGTTGTATTAGATATGCTATAATAGTTTGTAGCGTACGGCAGTTCAAAACTAATTTTTCCAATTGAACGAAGTTGTGAAAACACTTCCAAGTATTAATTTAATAACGCAGAACTATATCAATTTAGTTCTCTTGGTAATTGATCGAATTGTCTTGGCGCCGTACATTCCAAGCTTCACTTTTCCAATATCTTGGTTACATCTTGGTTCTGTTAATGTATAGGTGTGTTGCTTTTTCGCGTACTGATGCTCTCAGTGATATATTTTTGTAGGAGTTCTTTACATATTTCGGCCTTTTATTCTGTATTATAATGTAAGTCGACTCACATTTGAAATATAATTCTTGTCTTAATAGGTGGCCAGTGAAGCTTAATGAACATGGAAGTGACCGTGTCCCTCGGGGATTTGATTTTTTTTTTATTAAGTTGGCTGCTTTGCTGATTAAGTAAATATTTTGGTATATATATGCCTTTACAGAAACTGTTACAGTAGTCTAACCTCCCGATTACAGACTTACGTAAAAGTCTTTCTAATGTGTCCATATTTAGGAACGGTACAATTCTCAAGTGACAGTGTCCTATTTGCACTACAGTTGATATTTAATCTGTCTTATTTAGGTTTTCATCAGTTAGCACTCCTAAGTTTTTCAATGCTTTGAATAATCGTGCCCCTGTATCATTTATTTGTATACTATATATAACTTAGTTTTGTGTAAAAGAAAACCATTGAGATGGCAATTTGTCTGTCCGTCCGCACTTTTTCTGTCCGCCCACAGATCTTAAAAACTACTGAGGCTAGAGGGCTGCAAATTGGTATATTGATCATCCACCCTCCAGTCATCAAACATACTAAAATGCAGCCCCTCTAGCCTAAGTAGTTTTTGTTTTATTTAAGGTTAGATTTAGCCATGATCGTGCGTCTGGCACCGCTACTGGTCCCAACAACACAGGCCACCACCGGGCCGCGGCTGAGTTTCAGCAGCATTATGCACTGTACAGAAAACACGACTGCGCCGAAGAAACCTCGACGCATTTTTTGCTTTTGTTTTCATTTGCCCTCATTAATAGCCTGTTTCATCTCTCTTTAGTTCGCCTTTGTCTGTTTATTCATCTCGACGTACTTTGGACATACCATTGTTGTTGTCCATATTAGGTAAAACTGCGTATCAGTTGCGAAAACTTACTTTATTTCGTATTTTCATAGTACCATCATATATCGATAGCGTATGCTCTGAAGTTTACGATTTAAGATTCTCAGTGCAGTATCTTCATTGTTTGGAGGTCTCCCTGACGGCCCTCACGTCGCCCATCTGACGGCGTCCCCATTTTTGTCTCTCAGTAGTTGTAGTCGTCTTTATCTTTCAAGTAAGTGGTCTAACCAAAATGGGTAAATGTTAATATTCTAATTTTAATTTCTTATTAATCAGACTTATGGCAGTATCAAATATCGATCTTTGCGCGTTCAAATTTGATATTCTTGTCAGTGAAATGAACGAACACACAAATAAACAAAAGGAGTTGTGTAGCCAAAAAGGTTGTGGTTTTGAACGCGACAAGAACCTCCTCCTTTAATTCTGATTAGCTGAACAGTCAATTGTTGACTTCTTGAGCAAACTTTGTTGTGTCTCATTTGTGAGCGTGAGCAAAATTAATCTCTCCATTTAGAATGAAACACGGCGACAGAAACTTAACGAAGTTGCAACGCCAGATACACAACCATTCATTTATTCAATTCAAGGAGAAGCAGTTACAACATAAGACCTCCTTATTGTTGTGATTTCTCATTCACAAGATTATTTAACCGATGCATGTTCTGCTTCAACTGTGCACTTTTTGTTAATTTCACTAAACATTGTAGGTTTCTGTTCCCTAATATTAGCAGTTACTACGACTTAGGCCATCGGCGGATTGCCTCTTGTTTGTCGGTTTATCATAAGTTGTATTTTGATAAAGATCTTCCACGTTCACAGTTGATCCCTGATCCCCTTTTCCTGCCGAGAGCAACCAGTTTCGCTGAACAGCAGCACCAGCATGCAGTAAATGTGCCTCGCAGTAGTTGTGCCTCGCTGTCGAACTTCTCAGTTCCAAAGGTCCTTTATTCCTCACACCGTTGGAATGTGGAACACTCTCCCTGAGGATGTCGTGCAATTGGAGCTTCAAGAGTTCAGCCGAAATTGAAATGCATTACTACCTAATGCTATTCTCCTTGCATTTTAATACACTTGTATCTATTTATTAATCTATTTTTTTCTTTTTAATAAGTGAGATATCTTCTTTCTGCATTTCCCTTTACCTTCTCTTACTTCCTAAAGAGCACCATATTCTTTGGAAGCTTGAATTTCAAGTCAATGGCCCCTGTGGGCTTGTTCCATATGAATAGGGTTCATCTTCTGAATAATGATATAGTTGGCTTCACACATCATTGTACACATCACGGCAAGCTAAGGAGACATCAGGCAACTCCAGAATGTTACTTAAAGTATATTACTTAATATTATGTGGTCATTTTTATAAACGTGCTTTTTGTTGCATGTTTACATATATAGCGATTTTGTTTTACAGACAACCCTACCTGCTACATTGTGGAGTTGTTAGATATCTCATGAACTTGCCGTGATATGTGCCGAATTTCATGAGGTCATCTGTACCAAGTGCTTGATTTGCAATTTGTCAGAGAAGAAATCTTGCTAGTGGTGTTACAAATATATTATTATCCTTTTGTTTATTTGATTTTTAGCTTACAAGCAACGCAGTTACCAAACTGGTTATAGCCATACCGTCTGTTTGAAACCAGTAGCGCTTGTATGATTGCTGTAATGTGGATTTTTAACCCTCTTGCATGTAGATTTGCAAAATTTAGGAGTGCCTGAGGTAAAATGCACAGAGGTGTTAATGAAGTATTTTGCTAGGTGGGTTGGTAAGTTAGATTATGGAGTATTCCAAGGAATGACGCCAGTTCAACACATTATCTAACTCCTTGTTTTTGGGACTGCGGCAAACTTGTAAACTACAACTATGGCATAGAAACCTGACCCTCCAATTTAGCACCAAAGTCCCCTGTGGACTTTTGACCATAATTATTTAGAGAATAGTCAGGAAGACTGTTCTTAGTTTAGTAATTGTATTGATAATGGCTTTGGAATGAGATGCTGATACCCTACAAGAGTAGGACAATAACTCATGAGGATCAGGCATCAGTTAAGGAGCTTTCCTCGAGGTGTATGAAAAATAAAACTAGAGAAGAAAACCAAACAGTGTCTGGATCAATTACCGTCCAATCAGAACACAGTTACAAAAATGGTGTACTGAAGGATTTGAAGCAAGGGTCATTAGCTGTGTTCTTCTGTTGACCGCTTAAATTTAACCTTGGATAGGCGTGATTTCCTGTTTTGGAGAAGCTGTATCCCCTTTAAGTGCCGTCAGTGTGCCTCATGTGGTGCACTATAGGCACTACTTAAGGTTCTTTGCAGCGTGCCTTCGGCCCCTAGCATTCAACCCCTTTCAGTGCTTTGACTGTACCTTCGTTCATAACCTCTTCCTTCCATCTTACTTTCCACCATATCCTAACAATTGATTCATAAAGTAACTGCGAGGTTTCCTCCTGTTACACCTTTCAAAGCTTTTACTGTCAGTTTCCGTTTCAGCGCTGAATGACCTCATAGGTCCCAGAGCTAGGCTTTTGGCCTAAATCCTATATTCTGTTCTATTATATTCTGGAGCCGCTATACTGGAGGCCATTCATTTTTATGAGAAATCAGAAATAAAGTTACTGTCTGTATTATCGTAAATCTAGATAAGTTTTTTCTGCTGTTCCTAATGGATATATGTTCTCGTTCCTTGAATTTTCACTGGAAACGATTGTTGGCCTGAAAATCTATAGTAGTAAAGTAAGCAGGCTATCTTAGTTATTGCAGTTATTTGCTCCCCCAAAATACGAAAGTTGTTGCTCTTAACAAAGGCGGGAAACTCAGCAGAAGCTGAGCTTCATTAAAGATTAAGAATATTAATTATCCGGTCTTTAGCACCTTAACAAATCAGATGTGACCAGAAACCTAGGTACAATTTGTATGACTTAAATTTACATAAACGATGATGTTTTGACTCCGTGTACAGCTTTCTTGGATCTTTCAACTTTCAGACAATATTACTCAGGTGGTGGTTTACTTTTCGTCCCGTAATAATATAAAATTTTGATTAGTGTTGGATAATATTTCAACATTCATTCGTAAAGAACCTGCGTTTAGTGCTTTTGCTTATAAAATAACGGAACTAAATGGGTTTCTGGGAGCGTGAAGCTCAACTTTCTGTTGAGGTGTCCCATCATACGTCCTGTGCCAATGGGGTAACCATTCTCTTTACTCCAGTATACCCTCAGATTTCTGACATGTGCTCTGAATTATGTAAAAATCTATGCTAATTTACCTTTACTTTTTAAAGTAAATGCCTTCTATTCCGCGAAATCCTGCTCTAAAAGTTAATGGCTTTACTGTTATGAAAGTTCGCATAGTTAATAATTGGATTTCTATAGTTACAGAAGGCCTAGTTTTCTGGCAGTATTAAATTAACATTTCAACTAATGAGCGAAAGCAAGCTCCAAGTTAAGGGCTTACATAAACAGTAGTCACATATCCAGAAAAATAATGGTACCCGCGGTAAGCTGATGATGAGTTGGGTACACGTTAAGAATCTGGTTTTGGTACTTTAGAGTTGACCTCGTACCTAACTGACTGACTGTTACATATACTAAAATTATTCAGTTCTCTCTTCATTTGTGTAAATATAATGAACGGTAGAATATAGACTAAGGGAAAGTGCCTCTGATTTGGCTTCCCCAGTTTAGTTGCATTTCTTGTCTGTTCTTCCAAAGTTCATCGTGAGCTTTCTCCAATTTTCAGTATCATCAGCTTCCAGCTTTTCGAATGCAAGTACTTGTTAGTGATTATCTCTCCATGTTGCAGTGTAATAAGAAGTGCTCTAGATTTTCTGTTTTGTACCCACATGTAGCCTACATTTGTCTGTCGTCTGTGTTTCTTCTTCCATTTCAGTTGCCTTTTTGTTTTTTTATAGTTTTGCCTAACTGTTATCGTGGCATTACATTTCTCGACCAACGAACTTGCATTTCTTATATGCTCATAGTTTCCCTTTCTTCTACATTTCGACGTCTATTTTGTTTATCCTTTTCTTCATTCTATTGGCGGGCGAGCTGTCTAGGTCATGTGGATTGATGTTGATCTCCTTAATGTAGCCTTTTATTCTCTTTATGAACGTGGTTTAGTTTTAGAACCGGCTCATGTCTTTTCATTTCTTAATTCACTGTGATTTCAGGGGTGGTTCTGGACACTTGACTTTCTGTTGTCTGGAGAAAATGAATTTCCTTCCTCACTGAATTCCAGTATTTCTTCAGGACTCAGGAATAAGGGCATAGCTGTTGGTTTTCAGAATTCTTTCTTAATATATTTTCCATTTAAGTGAACAAACTTGATTTACACATTTCCTTGCTTTTGTTATGCATTCCGTATTGTACTTACCAAAGCAATTTTTTTTAGAAATTATCCTTACTCATAAGTATTTAAAACTATATTTAAAATATCGTGACTTCAATCCTTTCGATCGGTATTGGTAGCTCTTTTCTTTTTTAGCGCATATTATATCACTTTTGTTCTTGTAAATTAAAAGGCCGATAGAGGCAGCTTTTTCTTTTACAATATTTTGTTATTTTCATTAGCATTTTTTCAAGATCCATTTTTGTGCCCATGAAATTCCGGAGTTTTTTCAATAACCATGTTAATTGGGTAAAGGAAAATGGGTTCACGACATCCTTTTCTGATTCGTAATGGTATTTCCTCTTGTACTGTATAGTAGCTATTTATTTATATTAGAATCCTGCTTGTCCTTGTTGCAACATACTTATTGGAACATATCTGCTATTTTCTACAGCACTACTGTCCGTCCTGAATTTTCGTGATTGCCTCTATCCGTTTTCTTTGGAAATCTGCTGCTAAGACAGCGCCATTTTCCCTCCTATAAGCACCCTTATGTACACCTGTTGTATCTTTCTTAGACAGTGTTCTTAGGCAAAGTTCGGGGTCGTTATCTAGGACTATATTTCTTGGGGGTCATTATCTTTATGATATTTACAGCCTTTTTTTATGTTTTTGTGGTCATCCCCAACGGCCTTGTACTAAACACGCCACAAAGGTGGATACATACCGGAACCCTTGGAGGTCACTATCTAGGAAAGATCCCACCTCTTGAAGTATGAATTATTTGAAATTCTTCCTTTTGGTGGAAGACCTACCTATTGTTCGTTCATTAATACGTTGTCTATCAAATATCCTTTTCTTTACATCTTATAGCTTCCATAAAGATCTTATGCGAAGTCTTATCAAGGGCCATTGGCCTCAGATCCTTAACCTTTGGGCTCCCTGTTTTGGCCACGTCAGGTTTTTGCTGTCCTAATCTTTAATTTGCGTTCCATGCCCACGAAGTTGGTTTATATAATTGTGTGTTTGTATTTTTATATATATATATATATATATATATATATATATATATATATATATATATATATATATATATATATATATATATATATATGTATATATAGTGCCTTGACTCCTATTAATCACTGATTTAAACAACCTTTAGTAATGCTGACAGTGCACCATGTCAGGTACAATGATGGCACTACCCTTGTACTGGGTGTCTGGTCCCAGTGGCCTCCTATCTTTGGTTTACTTAGTTCGTACTTGCTGCTGTTACTAATGCTTGTTTTTGTTAGTCCTTATCCATATGCCATCTGCTTTTAATGCTACATCGAAAATTTCTAGAAATCCCTCCCGTATTGTCATATTTTTCCTGCATTTTCAGGGTAAGACCAGAATATTTTAATGCTTTTTTCTACAGTACTTCTCTTTCATACTGCACGGTGTAGTCTGAGCTTCAAAAGCTTCACCTGTCTTATCATCTTGTTCAGGTATGCTTGTCGAGAACTTTTTGGTAGTTTGTTTTATTTTTCAGTTTTTTCCATTTTTTCCTTCGAGTGGTTTTAGTTCTCTTTGCTGAGCTTATATGCGCGTATGTATTGGCTCTGTGCTACTGCCAATACTTTTTTTTGCCGTTCTTGACCCTTCTGTTGTTTATAATTCTTGCGGTCATTAATTTTTTCACCCTATATTGGATTTTTTGTATTGTTTATCACTAATTCCAGCTCTGCAACACTGGATTCATTTCTTTAAGACCCCAGCGTCTATCTTTTCTTATATTTTCCTATAAGAAATATTTAATTTTTCTTTGATTGAATTTTTCTTTCCTTTACAGACATCGAGTTGGTCTCCTCAGGTTAGAGTTAGAGTTCTTCTGGATAATTAATGAAATTTTGTTTCGTGTCTTCAGCTTTTTATTTATGTAATAATTTCCTCTTTCATTAGCAGTTTTATTGCATATCTCATTTTAAAGATACTCATGTAAACATTGATTCTGAACTTTTAACGCTATTTAAAGTTAGTTAAAATTGCTAAAATTAAGGGGAAAAGCCTGTAAGGCCTCAAGCATAAAGTCATTGTTAGTATTATTTCCAAACCCTGAGAGTAAATAAAATTCTTTTTTGAAATCGATGTGGCTCATCCTGGTTCAGAACGACAGTATGCTGAAGGCAAACGTTTCAGCGACAGTTTGGCCTCAAATCGCAATGTTGGAACCTCTAGCCTAGCAGGGATAGATTATCACTATATTCTGAACAGAATGCTTTTAACCTAGTTTACCAGAAATAAAGTTTACATGTATGGCAGAATTTGGTTGAAAATTCTATAAATTCGACATTTCTGTGAGCAGAATGAGTTAGATTTATGCCTCTAGGTTTTAAATGTGGCCCTTCACATGCAGTAGACCTTTGTCGTAACCACACATAATACAGTTGCCAAGACATTGCTCCTGGTAGTATTCAGGATGATATTACCTGACTTGAGTATTTACCTGAATTTCTGGAAATCGTAGTGATTCTAAGCCCAACTTGTTCAGAAAATGTTACATGAAATGATAATTGGTTGATAATGAATGGAATGATAAGGCACTAGTAGCACAGGGAAAGCAGTATCCCCAAGACATATTCCAGTAACACTTATCATGGCTTTTTACCTAGCATTTTATCTAGTAATGAGTTTGTACAGTATAAAGCTTACATTTTAAGAGTTGGATTAGGCCAGGACATTTTCTTGACTATAAATGTAATGAAACGGTGGACGAAAGAAAAGTTATGCCTCAACCGCATGGCCTCGAAAGCTAGTAAGGCCACACCAAAGTGTTACTGTTAGAGTTTATATCAAGATTTTTCCATAGGAATAGCTTCTTTGCGATACTACCGCACTTCCCATCCGTACATGGTCATATTAACAATATATTAGAAATATATTTTTATTTAAATAAAAATTTTAAAAATCCTAATAAATAGCATAACATACCTACATGTGCTTATCACCACCGTATCAATTAGCCTAATTCACTAAATTTAGCTAAAGAGGGTCAACAGCAAACTGACCTGAGATACCATGTTTGTCCCCCAAAAATTGTGAAATCTTGTCTTTTTTGTGTGGTGAGCAAGCAAGAAAATTCATACTACTACATGGAAATGTAGGCCCATCTTTTCAAAAAGCCCTGGAATGAGCATGCTTCCATGCTCTCATGAAACACGTGCAGGTTGCACAAATGTAAACACGGTACCGACAATGCTAAACTGCTTCTGGTTGCGGTACGAAACTGCAACAAAATACAGTATAAGCGACCAATATCAAATCCAATTTGAATACATAGTTATCAGATATTTAATGTGTTTAAAATTGGTGCAAAGTGAGATTGATATCTTCCTCGCACCTGCCCAGTCATTCCTAAATTACCAAGCAAAGATGGTATAAACTTTATGAACACAGGTTCTCAATATACGACGAAGGAAACAAAGATAAAGAACCCACTTACCTTGCAGAGCTCCCCCGAGATGGTTACCCTCCACGTGTTGTCGGCCCCTTGCCACGTACGAGGTTACTTCCACAACAGCAAGTTCCACGAAAACGGCAGAAAAAAAAAAAAAAATGTAAGTCGTTATAGCTGAACAACAGCTGTTGTGTAAGAAGCAATCCCGTATAGAAACACTTCGCGTTTGCGAAGTATCTCAAAGAAATTCTTAATGGGAAATTAGGTTTGTCTAACATCAAACTTCCGCACTCCGCAGGCAACGGAATCGAAATATCTTACCTCAAGATTTTATCGTTCAGGGCACGTGGAGAGAGAGGATCAGCATTGTTATTGGCTGATATTACCAACTGGATTCTGATTGGTTACTCCCAGCACAGCATGATGGGAGATACCTCATCACACCGACTACTTTTGAGCGTACTGGAAGAAATTCAGAACGCTTAAGTAACGTCACATGTTTTTTTTTTTAAGTGGAAAAGTTGGCACGTTTGTAGGTTTACGTACATTCATTAGATTTTGTCTCGTAGGCGCAATGTAAAATTTGTGCGTGAGTAATGTAACCCATTCAGCTTAGACTTGTAAGCATCCATTGCATAATGTGTATGCATTAAATGTATGTACACTTTCGTTATTAGTAGGTTTTTAATAAAATCAAAAGATCGTTTCAATTTCACGTAAATCGGACATTGTTTTCTAATATGTACCGACGTATTCTGACCAACTAGGTATAACCTCATTTTATTGGTTTTAGAGTAAATTTGCGTTCCAAGACCTTATAATAAGCTCTCACTTGATATCAGGAGGACTGAAGCTATTATGTCTTTCAAGAACAAATTTAAAAACACACTTTTTCTCTTAAGAACGATAAGACAGCGTGGATTTGACAATTAGTATGGAGTGCTCCGTATAAAAATCGAATGTCTCTACACTGTTGTGTAAGATAAGAGAAGTCAAGTGAGAGTCTGTGTTATGTAATGCTTTCTTACTGTACATGTATAGAAGTTTTGTTCATTTGTACACACTGTATACTATTAAGGCAATACGACTTTTATTTAAATGTCATTCTCATACCAGATTACATGCCCTCCATGAGTATTACACAATGTTTTACCCATGTCTGAAGGATTTCTGTATGCTGAACCACTATATGCTGCATTCAACACTGTTTATATGTCTTTTCTTGTAAATGGCCGTTGACTGTCAAGTATGTTTGTGTGAATATTAATGATTATATGTACGTACACTTCTACATATGTGTCTATCTCTCAACGAGTTTATGCCCTAGCATTGATTATAAATGTGTTGTGATATTTAGAAATACACGCACTCTTAAGGAATATTATTGCTTATAATACTATTTTGTGAGCGCTAGTGTTTACGTACGGAGTTTGGACCCTTTATGAAGCTAGACACTCTCTTTTCTCTCTCTCTCTCTCTCTCTCTCTCTCTCTCTCTCTCTCTCTCTCTCTCTCTCTCTCTCTCTCTCTCTCTCTCTCTCTCTCTCTCTCCATAGCTGCGTAGGGTTTGTGACAATCTGTCGTTTCAGTTTCTGGAAGTATTCAGATTTTGTTTTACTGAATTTTGCAGAAATAATTCAGAACTAGCATAGAAACGTAATCTTTATAGGTGATTGTGAATATTTACTGCTTTCACAATTAATCAGTCCAGCAATAATAGAATAGAATAATGCTTAAATTTAACATATTGTAAAGACAATGAATGATAAGAATGGCCTTAAACTGCCTTGCAATAAAACTGTTACGGTCATGAAACATTTAGAGATAGGGAAATCATGAGTCCCAAATCAGTTCTAAAATGGAAAAACTTGACTGTAATAACAACGATGCTTTGCATAGAATTACAATTTATATATCACTATGCATATCCTTAAAATAGCTGAATTGGGTCCATTTCTTCAGAGAGCAACGAAATTTTACCAGTGATTGTAAGACAACAGCAAATCTGGCATTAATTGCTGAGTTAGCAATTGAGTCACGTGTTTTATCAATAAATGATTTGTAAAAGCTATCAAGGCCTCTCCTCTTTCATCCAGTTTATGAGTGATGATTTATTTCGTCATCTCATTATTTAAAGGAGCAGAAGCACACGAATTAATAACACATATAATTTGATTGACTTTTGTAGACGTATTTGACTTCGTTGTCAAGAACTACAGCTGGCCCTTGAGCCAATTGGCGACAGTCTAAGTATATGGAAATGTTTGTAGTGAATAGTATTTGATTTATCTTTGTAAAAACATAGTTCTTACATGGTTTTAGCGAATACAGTTGGATTTCTTTTACTAAAAACATTTTACTTATATGGTTTTAGTGAGCGAAATTCAATTTCTTTCATAAAAACATTGTTGAAGAACCATTGCCAAGTTATCAAATAACATGGTTTTAGCTCCCCTCCTTTTGCTCAAAAAAGCTTCATGATTTTGTGACCTGTGTGCAGAGAGAAATAGAAATATGGTTATATAAGTATAGTAGATTGTAAATGTTACATGAAGAAAAGCAGTCTCTTATAATTGTGTTGTTTTGTTTTGATATATCCAATCGCACCAGATTTGTTTCTAATGATTTCTGGTATTTTTTTTCTTACATGTAAACTACCGTGGCTCTGTACCTGAATATCAAAAGTTACACAAATAGGCAAACAACCGTTGAATTTCAAGAATGTCCATCCAGTGTGAACTTGGTGGTTCGGTATGCTGTCTTAGCTCTAAAAACAGGTAAGTGGGTAAGGTGAGGTGCATTGTGTGGGGGATTATTCGTCTGACCGTTGTCCGCGGAATAAATACTTTTCGAGTGCTGAAATACCCTGGGTTGTAGGGTCCACAATGAAAGCGGCCTCTTCCTCCTCGTTTCCTTCTGTTTAGTTTTCCCCCGTTACTCAAACAATTGTATAGATTACGTCCTGCCGACCAAGGCTCAACTTAAACCCGAGTCCCTACTATGTGGAGGCAAATTCAAGTCCTGATACTTAGGCTGTAGGGTTAATGAAAGTATTTATTTAAAGAAATAATTTAAAAAAAGCCATGTCAGCGTGCTAAAGCACATGCTCAAAAGAAACTTCATTGTTCATTGTATTCAGTGCCAAACGCGATTTGACACACACACACACACACACACACACACACACACACGCACCTTGCGAATTTGTAATTGACATTCTTGACAGCATTACGGATAGCAAGACAAACTATCGCTTATCACTCTGCTTTGCTGGAACATAGCCTGTGTTGTTCTTCATAGGAAGATAATGGAATCTAATAGCGTTGATGTGAGTCCAAGTTATTTCCTGGTACGTGCAAGCGTCCATCTGATAATTCTGTTCCGTGTGTTATTTTTCCTTCATCCACAAGAAAGTTTTCTGATATTGTATCAATGGGATCATCACAGTCCTCTTCATCGATGATTGTTAGTGTTAACATGATATCCCCTTTCATGAAACACATATCACAGAGCATTCTAATCCTGCCCTTCTGCACCTACACGTGGCCGTCGGGCAACCTCCCAGGCATTTGCATGATGAGCAGCCCTTGGGGAACGAGGTCTTTATCTGTGGTGTTTGGGACCAGCTCTTTTATTATCTTATTCTAGCCTCATTGTGTAGACGGCAAGTCATTTTCCAACCACTTCTGAACTAGGTGATATGCACATAATGAATGAAAATCCAGCGATAGCGTCTGTAGGAGGCATGGAAGCTAGAGAAAGTTTACTTTTATTCAGTGATTTGGCGAAACGTAGACATGGTGTCATAATCAGTAAATGGAAGACACGACACGTGGGACACATCATAATGCAGGTCTGCAATACATTTCTCGGAGTAACCATTCCAACCTGGATTGTCACTCTTCACTTGCTATTTTCCATATAGCCACTGGAGCTCCCTTGTACATATTGAGACAGTGGTGGGAATCGGATTGATATTTGCTAAATCTTTAACTGTTATATTTATTCCTCTTGTACTTTATTTTAAAATGTTTCAGTGGGATCATGACCAAACTGTCCAACAGAGAATGGACGGAGGATCTTTTTCAATCTTGTGATTGGCCGAACTGAAGTAGAATCATTTGGAGGAGTGACACACTGAATCCCTCCCATACTGTGGAAAGTGCTGAGTCCATAAATGGTACAGATTTTTACATCAGCGTTGTCGAATACTGTGTAAATGTAACAGTTTGAGGCTCCCTATCTGGATGTTGCAAAGCTGATACTTGAAACAGCGCTGCCTCAATGTGGGAAGCCCACAGTCCTAAAGTAGAAAGAACAGTCAGTAGATGCTTAGAAATGAGATGAAGAGCGAGGCCTACCTGTAGAGGTGACATGAAAGATTTTAGTCAAACTACTGCTACGGTGGCATGAGAAATTGTTGAACACTTCTTATCCCTTTTACTTTTATCTCCTTTCTTGTTCTTCAAGACAACATTTCTAACAAGGCAGTTTAGGGTATCTGTATAAAAGATTCCAAGTCATTTAGGAATTTTTCCGGTGGTGGATACTGATCCGTCTCATGCGGATATTTTTGGTGCTGTTTTTACCAAGGTCTAAAGAATACTAAGAATACTATATTCTTTAGACCTTGGTTTTTACTGTCCTAAGGCGCTCTTCTTTCTCAGCATTACTTTACGTTTCAAACCAAGCAACTGTCAGAATTTTGTTCCCGGTGTCACGGAAACGCATCACGGGCTTTTTTTTTTTTTGCAGATAAAGCAATGCCGTCTTTGTACTTTTCCTTCAATTCAGACTTTATTGTCTTTTCAAGTAGTAGTCCACCCTTATATTCTTAAAAGGTTTGAAAAAAGTTGAACTTAGTCGATTTTCTTCAAGGTACGCAAAAGCGTGAGTCATTGCCTCTGAAACTGGGGTATTTTTGGGAAGACCACATTTCATCCCAGAGGATGTTTGGAGGCATTTCTTCATGCAGGTTAATGGTATCTTGCCTCACCAGCACTTGTAGCTACTACATTACATATGTGAAATTTACCTGTTTTGCCCCAGTCATCGTTAGCCTACTCTTTTCACCCGCTTTCAAAATAGTGTCCTTAACGGGAAGAGTCTCGACACTGCACAGTTTCATGCACATTCAAAAGTTTTTTGCTTTGTTTTTTATAGAATATAGAGGCATCAATTCCACAAAAAAGACAATCATGAAGGAAATCAAAATCCGATCGTTGACATTTCAGAGAAGTTGTAGGCCTTGGAGAGGTTTGCCGTCTCAACTGAAAAGCTTCAGTGCTTGTTTCTTTCCTGTGAACTTTTCATGCACTGTCACACTTTTCAGTCGTTCAGAGAGTGTTTTCCATCTTTCCATTTAATGCCGTGTTCTATCAGTGTTCTCACACCCTTCTCGTTAACTTCGCGAGTCACTCCCTCAGCTGTCCTCCATAAATGAAGTATTTCGCAAATAGAGACATTTTTTCCACAAAATAATAATTGTCAGGTTTACTGTCCTTGTTCAAAACAGCCGAAACAAAAGAAAAATTGCAGTTCACTTAGCTTAACCCATTCTTCAGTATAGCAATCGAGATCATTTTCTGTGGTATTGCATATTGGGTAACTGGGGATATGAAAACTGTTAACATTCTCTCTCCTCCAGCGTTGAAACCGTGCAGCGCGCTAAAAACTTATACAGAACATTTTTTTGTAGGGTCTAAGCGAGATATTTAAAAAAAAACTTTTTTTTGGTCATTTTTCGTAGGTGGCGGCCAAATCCAAGGCGGTAAATGGATACAGAATTAATGTTATCAAGTACCCAATTACAAAGAAATGAAATTTATTGCAACTTCCCATGAATTTTTTCCTTTTTTGACTATTTTTCGTCATTTATTGACTGGCCTAAACGCCTTATGTACTTGAAGGTTCGGATGTTAGATTTCTTATGTTTTCAACGCACTTAACCAAACGTTGGTTAGAGATGATCAGTTCTTTTGCATACTTTTCAACTGAGCACAAGATCCCATCCGCTGTGTTTGTAGTTTTTGAGAGTCACATGCAGACCTACACATCTTTATTTCGTAAAAGCAAAAACATGGCATTGTATATCACCTAAAAGGTCACTTTAAAGTAAACCACGTTTGTCTTAACTGGTTAGCAAGATTTTCGGGAGCAATATTGTATATTTTTCTACCTGGTATTGCAGCTTGCATGATTCCCATCTAGTCTAGATGTTCACCAATGGCGGCTTTTCGTGATTCCATGGCCCTTCAAGTTGGCTGACGTCCTGCTACGTTATTTACCACCATGACTACTTTTCCTTCTCGCCTTATCACGGACCCAAATAACTTGTCTCCTAGATTATTTAGTCTATATTTCTTTCATGCGGCATCCCAATTACTCCAGTTGGTTTTCTTATTCCAAAAATCAGTTTAGTCTGTGTAACTTTTTCAACATTTTCAGCATAATCAGTTGATACCAGGTATGCTGATTTTTGTGGTATTCTTGGTAATGATCTCCTAATTTTCCACCATTTTGCTGAGCAATAAGCATCTCACCTAATTCTGATATTTATGACAAGATTACAAGAGAGGAAAGTGCTGTACGACGCATTCATACTTTGGAAATTGAAACTTAATAAATACAAAACTGAGTGTATGCTATTTGGATCTGACAGTGCACTATGAAAATAAGAACACTTCAATAGAATAACTATTGGTTCGGTTCGTCAACAATAAATATTGTAGCAGCAGTGAGGAACTTAGTATTTATAGATAATAAATTGTCGATAAAGAACCATATATTGCATATTACAAAAACTTCTAACTATCATATTAGAAACATTGCATTTGTTAGAAAATACCTAAACGAAGGTACTCTGAAAACAGCAATTTGCAACCAAATACTTTCGAGGCGTGACTACTGCAACGTTATATACTACGGTCTCCCTAACTACCTACTAAGAAAATTGCAAGGAGTACAAAATAGAGTCGCCAGGTTAAGAAAATGACTACGCCCCTGTGATAGAATAACTCCAGCACTAATTGAGCTGCATTGGCTCCCAGTAAAAGCTAGAATATAATATAAAATAGTATTTACAGTCTTTAAAGCACTAAAATATGGTGAACCAACATATCCGAGAAACTGCTTAAACTTCTTTAGACCTCAAATGAATATTGTAATCAGACATGGCAAGTAAAGCATATAGGCTATTTGTACCTAGAACAAATTGTAAGTCCAGCGAGAGAGCATTTGTACATTGTGTACCAAGACTAGCCTATCCAACAAAATACCGCCTGAAGTGAAGAGCATACAAGAAGAAAGCAAATTTAAAAAAGGAACTAAAGATTATCCTATTCTGCAGGAGCTACGATACTGACGAGAAAGTACTGAAAGACAATTATTTTGAAAATGTACATGGGCCCCCGCCAGAGAGGGATTGATCCCTGTGGAGGGCTGTACATAAAACCAAACAAAGTGAACAAAGTGAATTAGGGCACTTCGAAAATTTCTGAAGATTTGTGAAGACTTTGCCATAGAACATGATATATTATACAACACCAGCAAAACTGTGTGCATGTTGATTCCTTCATGTAACAACAAAAGTCAGGAATACCCATGGATTTCATTCCGAAATGACTTATTACAATTTGTAAATTCATTCTCGTATCTGGTCCACATAATTAGTAGCAATACGAGTAATGAAGATATTGAACAACAGCGTCGGAAGCTCTGTGTTAGAGGGAATATGTTTATAAGGAAATTTAATTTCTGTGATGATGAAACTAAAGTTCTGTTATTCAAAACTTTTTGTACGACAATCTATTGTTCTTCACTATGGTATCACTACACACAAGAAACTTTAGGAAGACTAAAAGTATATCATAATGATATAATAAAGGGGCTGATGGGGGTCGCCCGAAGTAATAGTGCTTCACATGTTTTGTGACACTGGGTTTGCCCTGCCTTAATGTTATCGGGCGCCACACAGTATTTAGTTTAAAACAGAGATTGGAGAAATCAAATAATGTTTTGATACGATTGCTAAAAGACAGTGATGCGTCTTTATTATTTACATTACATGATGAATGGCACAGTATACTCTACTGACAGATAAAACTGCCTTTTTTATGTGCTATATTTGGAATGATTTGTGCATGTAGAATAATATAGTTATTGAGCTTATTTACGCTTGCTTTTTAGGTCTAGTTGCATAACCCTTTTTAAAATTTGTTTATTGGTAAGATACACACTTTGGTTGTGATAATTGTATTTTTTCTGTAAATTCATTTGTTTAATAATAAAATTGTACCCTTTTGGCATCACTACTTTTATTTGTAAATTTATTGTATATGAACTCATATTCGAAATAAAGTATTATTATTATTATTTATACTAAGGTACAAGCACGTATGGCGTATGCCTGTTATTGGCCAATCAGCGTATGCGTATTGTTAATAAACAAATGATGGATGCATTTAATGTTGCCTCGTCATTCATGACCAAGATGTCGTCTAATCTGGAACTCTGAGCGAAGCGCACTTCATTAGACGAGCTAAACTCGGCCGTAAAAGAATATGGAGACCCTAATTTTGCTAATCTCTACAAGAGAAATATAATGCCCTTGCACTGTACGACCAGGCTTTGACTGGGAGACTTAGTCCGCTGGCAGACAAAATCAGTAAACCAACAAAAGTCTTTTGTCCACACGGCCGTATCTGGCTAGTCAAAATCTGGGTGGAGGTGAGCACAGTGCAACAAATGCAGCATGGCTCATAGCCAGAAAAACTGTCACACTGTGCCTTATTGATAGGCATATGTGTGAAGAAGAGAAGAGCACTGGGTAAAGGGGAATGGTGCAAAAGCTTGTTCATGAAAAGGAAAGCTCTTGGAAGTCATGCGACTGTTTAAGAGGACTGCATAGGGACCACCAAACACTTCCAAAGTTATGTAAGAATAGACCCCAAGACCTTCCATTCTCTACTTGACAAAGTTACCCCCTAGCATCCCAGTGAGGAAAATGAATGAGAGAAGTAATATAATAACAGAAAAATTAACAGAGCAAAATGAATGTAAAAAAAAATGTATTAAGGTAATGCTTGAAGATCAAGGACAATTTGATACATCACAATTTCATATAATGAGGATTAAACACAGGTATTATACATAATAACAAATATTTAAAATAGACAATTATAATATATATTCCCATGAATATCAAGTTATATTTGATTCCAGTGATAAATACATTATAATCCTCATGTTCACGATCTCTGTATATTCCAGTAAATATTTTCTTTCATCTATTATATAAAATTACTTTAATAATATAAAATAATTTTTTATGCTTTTCGTTTACCAGTTTCTTATAAAAAACGAATGCATTGGTTTTTTTCAACAATCTTTGTCATTCGTATGCATGGCAGTAATGTACATTACTCAGCCCAGTCAAAGTGTGTAGTGTCGTTGCTCAAAGCTCTCTACATACACCTCAGCCATGTGTACGGCGAACAGAAGCGGCGAGTCTGGCAACGGACAAATTTCCCGCTTTTTTCTGCAAACAAAGTCTGCTCGTATGGACAGGGCTTTATTACTAGGATGAATGATGTACAGTTCCCGCACCTGCAGAATTTGCAGCATAGGATACGTGCCTGTATCTGTAGCCATTTCTGTTATAAAAAAAAAAAACTTTAGTACCGTTCAGACTATACCTTCAGTGAGAAAAGTTTTTGTTTATATATTCGTTAATATTATCTTAATGTTTACCTAAAAACAGAATAATGTAATGATGGAAATCCTTCTTTTGAAATAATGACAATACCCTTCATAATTGGTGGACTGGAAAAACGAATTGGTTTTCATCTTATGAAGACGTTGAATTAACCACTCGAAATTGAGATTGTCTATGATCAAGTGTGCGTACGTAAGTGCGTAAGTTCAACTCGGTGCGTAGTCGCGTAAGCTAAAATCGCACTGTTCAAGACGTACGAGGACTTGAGAGGGGAAAGGAATGTAGCTCCCCTTATTTTCATTTGAAATGCCATATTTCTCCCTTGTAAAAGGTATGCACTTATCTTAGTTTATATTGTACATGTTGCCATAACACTTAATAATGTTCTGGTGTATTTTTACCTTGATGTAACAGCAAATTACCAAGAGGTGTTATGGTAATGTTAGGTAAGTTGCACCGTGATGAGCTCGCATGTGGTTGCAATGCCACCAACCGTAGGCTAAGATGTGCGGTATTCATCCATAATTTTATGAATGTCAATTCTTGAGTTTAATTCCACCTGTTATGCATGTAAAGCCAGGCTAACTGTGTAATGTAACAGTTAAGTTAGGCATGAGTACAGTCTAGCCTAGGCTGAGGACTGCATGCTGTTTGGCACAAGATTGCTGTCCTAAATGAACTTTTCGTATTACAAGGAACCAGTATAGGAATAAGTATAAGGACCAGTGCAAGGACCTGTTTAGGAACCAGTTCTAACAATTATGGAAGGAACCCTAGGACTAAGTTGTTTACACCATGTATCCTCCTACTAAGAAAGAATAAACAAGCCGCGGGAGTCAACTCTCAACCCTAACCAAAAATGAAGATTCGTCCGTCTCAGACGTCAAGTACCAGTTCAAGCTAAGAGCAGGTTTGGGTTTATTAACCTAGGCCGGTGTGTCACACTTGTATGTGCCTATGCCGGGATTGAATTATGTAGCCGATAGGCTAGTCTGAGTTAATTGTCCTAAAATGAATGGTAGCCTCCGATTGTAAGTCTGGACAATTGACATATCAAGCCACAAGTAGTAATGACAAGATTATTATTAAACAAATATTACAATAACATAACAAACGAGGATTTGTATTGGTGGGAGATGGAATAAAAGGTGACGAAGACAAGCATTTTACAAACCGCCTAAGTCACCCCTTTAAATTTTAATCATTCTCTAAGTCCGTGCCGTTCTCTTTAATTGGAGCCCTAACTATTTTAGTAATACGTGTCTGGAGATACGTAAATGGAATGGCATATAAAATTTGGGCCAAAGGTTAAGCGCTGGGACCTATGAGGCCATTCAGCGCTGAAAGGGCAATTGTGAGTAAATAGGTTTTATAGGTATAACAGGAGGAAAATCTCGCAGTTGCATTAGGCCTATATAACAACTGTTTAGAGAGGGTGGCAAGACAGTTGGAAGAACGAGAATATGAACAGAGGTACAGTAGAAGTAACGAAAGAGGTTGCAGCTCGTGACTAAAGGCAGGATTACTAAATTGGCACTGCAAAGCACCTTAAGTAATGCCTACGGGATAGACGTAGGAGGCGGGGGCTCCTCCCCACCCCCGGGATTCGTGAATCTGCTAAAATTCGGGCAAATGGGCTGGGATATTCGGGCATTCGGAGGAAGAAAAAAATTCTACAGTTTAAAAATAACAAGAATAAGAATAACAATTATAAACTTGTATTTGTAAGTTAACCAGGTAATAAATAATTGCACATGAATTATGATTATCAATTTATCATTTACTTTAGATATCCCCATTCGATTACAAAAACACACACAAGATGTATGCGTGAACACACTGAAAGAATAGAATAGTAGCTACATGGCTTTGCTAAACTTCTTCAAATTCGTACCTACTGTACATAATTTAACAGCTGTTTGGGTTTATTACACAGATATATGGCAATTTGGAAAAACTCTGGGAGTTTGTGAAATTCGGGCAAATTTGGTGTTGCCCCCCAAAATAAATCCCACCTCCTACGCCTGTGTCTACGGGAGACAGAATGTGAATGCCGCAAAAGGAAGAGCTTAACAGTACCAAGTATCTTGGTAAAAAGCGTTCAATTCTGCCTTACAAAAAACCGGAAATTCAAATTTCTCGAAACATTTGTTGACGGTTCCTGCTTTTCGATTACGCATTTTGGTATCTATTCCTCAGATACAAGTTGTTATAGTCAAGACAGATTGAGTAAATAAGAATTTTTGTTGAAACTGAGTACACACAAACTCTCTTAGAATTTGCACATTTTTTCATCAGGGGAAAAACTTAATACAATTAATATGCAAGTGTTATTTTCACATACTATTTTTTCTGTCCTTGAGAACTTTGCTCATCAATCTTTTCACCTAATTTAAAATCTATTACTTTTGTAAACATATAATTGTCAATTGTTGCACTCTACTTTCCCGAGCATACGATCTCAGATTTGATTATTGATCTTTTAGTCAGTAAATTGCCTATGGTTGCATTTTCTTTACTTGACTTTTGTTAAGAATCATGCAAATACAGCAGCTTTCCTCTATCAGTACTAAAAATCTAATGTTGTACATGTTGTACATGTATTGTTTGTTTGTCTTGCGCATCTTGGCTGTCCTTTGTTCTGCATCAACCAGTTTGGAGGAGGAAAGAGAATTTAAAGAGTCGGGCAACACTGAAGTAGGCAAGGCTAAATCCTCTTCGGTTTAGTTGATCTTCAAGCCAATTGGTGCAACTTATTCAAACTTACCCAACTTATGCTTGTTATTAAATTCACTTAAGTATAGAACATTACTTTATCAGTTATTTTCTTTCAGTCAATTTTTGGTGACTGGCTCTCCTTTCTTTGCTATGTAGTTATTACCATTAATTTCAAGGTTCATGTGATAAAGTTGTCATGATTTTAGGATTTGGCAGTTTAATTCGATAGACCCATTATAGTGGTTATAAGTTAGGCACGTTCCTAGGCTTGGCCACCTTGCTTAGTAACTTAGCCTAGGCTTTCAAAATTGCTTCAGTGCCTTAACCTAGATCGTAAGTTGCAGCATTTCAGTGTGTTGCCATTCTCGGTAATATCGATTAGCGGCAATCTGTCGCCGATCTGTCCAGTCTCCCCCACGTTGTAGTTATTGGTGTCGCGCTCCAGAGCGCGAGGGAGTGGCACACAGCAGCATCAGGCCCGTAGGGCCTGTAGGCATTACTTAGGGTTCATTGCAGCGTCCCTTCGGCACCTAGCTGCAACCCCTTTCATTCCTTTTACTGTACCTACATTCATATTCTCTTTCTTCTATCGTACGTTCCACCCTCTCCTAACAACTTTTTAATAGTGCAACGGCGAGGTCTTCCTTCTGTTACACCTTTCGAACCATTTTTTACTGTAAATTTCCGTTTCAGCGTTGAATGACCTCATAGGTCCCAGTGCTTGGCCTTTGGCCTAAATTCTATCCAATACAGCAGTCTTGACTGAACCGGAAACTTCCAGGTCTTTGTTAATGCGCTACACATACATTGAAAGCTCAGGCTGGAAACTAACTTATATCAAGACAAATCACTTGAGAAAAATGAATCGGGGTACTTGGAACTGTTGCTTCGTGTGTGAAAAAAAACCACTCCATATAACGCAGTTTCTGATAGTCTGAACCTCTTTGCAAAATTTAGAAACCAATGAAAGAAAAATTTTTCATTAGTATCAGATATAATACAAATTGAAATTCTCTTTACATATGCGAATACTTTATCAAATAGTTTAAGTACCTGAAATGCTTAAATACTTAAGAACGTTATCGCCCATAATTCTTTTGACACACATTGCAAAATCCCCGATATGTTGCTAGACTGAAAAACTTTCAAATGCCCTTAATGACCTCATGTAACAAGATGTCCTCGATTACGCATTGCATTTTGAATCGAATGTAACCTTGTACTTTTTTCCACAGGCTTGGTGGTTAGCAGTGATGGTGCCCTCAGTGAGGTAAGGTTGCTGCTTACCTGACTGCAGCCAGTCCGAAATTCGGCAACATTTCTATTACTTAAGAAGTTAGGTATCTCACTAATTACATTTACTGTTAGTGCTGCGAGCAGCAATGACAAAATAAAGCAAATTTATGGTAAAAACTAAGGCAATATGATGACCATATGTCATGGTAAAAAAAAAATGGTTCACTGCTTGGACATAGGGGAACGAGTGTTATTAATGTAATTTTCTGTGTTCATTACCAAGACTTAATATAGGGAATATGACCTTAAGATAAGAATTTTTGAATGGCCATAATTTTAAGAAATGAAAATCTTATAATAATCGCCTTCCAGCTACTCCTTACTGTGTATTCCTTTTTTGTTTTTTATGGTTCCACCCCGCCGAAAGCACTCTGAGAAGTTCGCATACTCTGCTTGTCATATTCAGTGTATTGCAGACATTTTTTGTTGGGGGGGGGCTGCTCCATATCAGTTGTCAAATCCACACTGTCACAACACTCAGAGAAAAGGAAAATCCTTATTTTTTTTTTCTTGAACAACTTGATATTTTCAGTCCTGATATCAAGTGACAGCTAGTATATTGCAGTCCTGGAGCCGCAAATTTATAGGCTCTAAAGCAGTGGTTCCCAACGTGAGGCGTACGGCAATTTGATTTTTAAGGTTGGGGGTTTGGGGGGGCAATTCGAGAATGAGGTATTAACATTGAATTTTTTTTAGCAAGTCTGTGTATGAGTGTGTATGTGCTAGTTTAATACATAAAGTGTATATACAGTATGAATACTTAAAAATACTAGTATGTACATGTGTAATTGCATATGTGCTGCATATAATATATCATCATCATCATTATTACAACCATCAAATGGCTTTCATAGTTTCAATGCAGTACCAAGAAGAACTCTCGGAAATACAAAATGATGAGTCGGTTAAAACTTTATTCAATATAAAAAAAGCGATGGCATGGCTTTGTGATGAGGCAGAAACTAAATACCCAGATTCAAGCAGCTTTGCAAGAAAACTGTTGCTACCGTTCCCATCTTCATATTTAGCTGAATGTGGCTTTAGTCTTAAATGATTTGCTACTGAAGAAAAGAAATCGACTGATTTGTGACTGAAGCTGATTAAATGAGTGCCTATTATAAAATCTCTCTGCAGCAGGCATGAGGCACAAGGATCTCAAAGACTAGCTTAGTAATCTTATCTTGAGTTCAAATTGTATTTTGCATTTGATAGGCACCTTTATTTTATTGTACAGTAATTCAAATGATCGAAGTATTACGGAGAAAAGCTTAAATTGAAATTATTTTATATTGTCTACATTTCAGTTCTCTATTGTAAGTTTCGAAACTTTATTTACTGTTTTCGTATGAGACAATCCACAGATATTTCAATATTCTATTTTCTCACTCTCTCCCTCTCTTTATTAACAGTGAATATTTATTTATCATTATTATTATCATCATCATCATCATTACCATTTTAACATCACTTAAAATTCTTTTTTTACAATTTCTTAGTCATTTCTTTCTCAGAACTTTACCTGTCCTTTGGTTCTTTTATTTTTCTCTTCCATGTTCTTTGGAAGCTTGTTTAAACCAAGCTAATCGCCTTTTAGGTCCTCCACGTGAATATGAGTCCACCTTTTGAATAATAAGAATTATATATCAGCACGGGGGGGGATCAGGATTTTAGAGGTGATTAGGTGGGGCATGGCCAAAAAAAAGTTAGGAACCACTGCTCTAAAGCCTACATCCGAACTGCACCTTGGCTCAAATAACTTGAAACCATCTGTAGCTGCTGTTTTGTTGACTTCATCCGTTTGCTGTATTGTGTGCAACAAACAACTCATGATAGCTTGGTTACACAGGGAGCCAGTGTAACTCATTACAGGCGTAAGTTCTAAGCATCCATTTTTGGGGTTTTGTTAGCTCCAAAAAATTCGTTATCTGGCATTGCTTGTGGGTCTCCACTTAAGCAGAGACGAAACTTAACTTTACTAATTGAATTCTCAACAGCTTCGATACCATTGTAGTATCTTATTCTATAACCATCAGAATTTTTATGTTTTTAGAGAGGCAGCTTCAAGAACGGATTGTTTTCTAATCGGCTTATCAGTTGGTAACTAACCATCAACAACATTCGTACTACTCTGTCGTTAAGAATCCTGATGGTCACTTATATTAGCATTTTTAAACACAAAATTGCAGTCGAAATTACTTTAGCTTCACTTGGTTTATAACTAAGTTAGTTGGCTTGCTGGCCTTATTACCCCTCGATGCATGCACCAGTCGGTTTGAGGTTTATTGCACTTATATCTCTGAATGTAAACTTTCATGTCAGCTCGAATTGTCCACTTCGTAAGATAAGATGTCATTAGCTTGCACTGAATTTCAGGATGCAGCGCACAGGTACTGTATTTGCAACATCCGGGTTTGTTTTATTCAACGGTACACACACACATATACAATATATATATATATATATATATATATATATATATATATATATATATATATTATATATATATATATATATATATATATATATATATATATATATATATATATATATATATATATATATATATATATATATATATATATATATATATATATATATATATATATATATATATATATATATATATATATATATATATATATATATATATAAAATATAAATATATATATATATATATATATATATATATATATATATATATATATTATATATATATATATATATATATATATATATATATATATATATATATATATATATATATATAATATATAAATATATATATATATATATATATATATATATAAATATAAATATATATATATATATATATATATATATATATATATATATATTTATATTATATATATATATATATATATATTATCTCATTTATGGGGGTGTTGTTAATGCAATGTTGCAACAGAACTCTTGTTGAAATTTTTCATAATCTTCATGAACTAGTTCCGTTTGGAGTCATTACAGTTCACTCTGTTGCCATGTACACTAGACTCCAAAGGTCTGCTGCAAGTTCCCAGGGTCTGATTTTCGTTGAGAGAGAGAGAAAGAGAGAGAATATGATTTCTTTCTAGTAAAGTAATTTATTTCCATTTACTGTTTCGTTTCTCGCAATGAACTTCCAGCTTTTACAGTTGAAGCTCAGAGGTTAATTCTTTGAATGGGCATACAAAAGATTCTGGGAACGGACCAGAACGGAATATCAAATTTAGCCAAAGTCCAAGCGCTGGGACTTATGAAGTCATTCAGTGCTGAAAAGAAAATTAAGATTAAAAGGTTTTCAAGGTGTAACAGGAGGAAAACTTTGCAGTTGCACAGTGAAACAATTGTTAGGAGAGGGTAGGAAGTCAGATGGAAGAAAGATATGAACGGAGGTATAGTAAAAGGAATGAAAGGCGTTGCAGCTGGGGGATTAGTAAAAGGAATGAAAGGCGTTGCAGCTGGGGGACAAAGGGACGCTGCAAAGAACTTTAATTAATGCCTACAGTGCACTGCGTGAGGTGGACTGACGGCAATACCTCCCTACGGAGAAAGGTTCTGAGTCCTTTCCTGTCAAATCCAGTTATATACCTTGTTCTTGGTGGACATTGGGGGTCGTAGTTGGGTTGAAGGGACAGATAGACAATGACTCATTTCAAAACTGAAATATCCTGGAGTTAATCCTTACCTCACCAATATGAAACCTTTCATAGGACTTTCCTTTCCCTCTCTCTCTCTCTCTCTCTCTCTCTCTCTCTCTCTCTCTCTCTCTCTCTCTCTCTCTCTCTCACAAACACACACACATTGATTTGATTTTGCAAGCGTGGTTATTGCATGTCTGCCGTCGGGAATGTTAAAGCAATATTTCTGTATTTTTTTAAGCCATGTCATTGTGGGCAACAGCGTGATTCCCATCTCTGGCTGATAGTCTTGCCCATGTCCTTGTCTGCATTCAGCGGCATAGGACGCATCTTACAGAGCATCAGGAATGCACTTGCTGCCACCAAGAATGCCAGCAAGAGAATGAGACCTGTAGACCAATAGAAACTCAGCACCCAATTGCGTCATGTTTGAAATTCAAATGTTCGCATGCAGTAATAAAAGTCTTGTATGACAGTTTGTAACCCAGTCCTGTTGAAGCTGCCAAGAGGTAGGAAAATGATCTGAATGATTTTTCCTTACTCCTGAGAAGCTTGCCAGAAGAGAAAAAGTATAGATTGATTTAAAGTCTTGATAAGAAGATAGAATCTATGAACAATGCCATTGACTTCAGTAGAAATTGTATAAGCGAGAAATGGGTGTATATAGTTATAAATACGCAGGCTGCTGCCTCGGTAAACAATTTAATATTCCAATTCAAACTATGAACCATTGGTTCAGTCAGCATCCTGACATTTTGATTTGCATCCGCAAGTCTAGAAAGTTGCCAGCCAGCCATATGTGACCCACACACATAAATACCTATTGCCTTTCTTTTTGCTTTGCACTTCCAACCTTGGAATTTTTGACAGGCTCTATCTGGCAACCAATGCCCCACCGAAATTGGAGCAGGCATCTGACCCAGAGTGACCTGGGGTCGTTCTTACTCTCCTTCAGACTGTCATCTTGTCAAGACATGTTCTGTGTGCTCACATCTTGGCCATACTGAGACAGTGAAGATGCAGCAAGTCTAGACTATAAACCACAAAGGGCAGAGGAAAACGAGAGAGGACAGCATATCTCCCTAGAACCTGTAGCTCGGAGTCTGAATCTACACTTTTAGTGCAAGGCACCAGAATTTATTACACCAGGTAAGAGTTTGTCAGAATCCATCAGCCTCCATCCCTCAGCCTTTGTTCTCCTCTTGAATGCCTTCTAAAAGATCACCCTCCAACAATCCCTTGGGATCGTAATTTCCTTTCAACTTTCCCCCTTAGCAATGGCTAATCTCTAGAGTAATGTAAGTAATACTGTGAGATTCAAGACGACAGGTCTGGGTACGACTGTCGCCGTTTTGAGTCCGCTAAAGGCTCTCTGAAGGTAAATGCGGCCATAATTAGTCCGTTAATGGCTGTGTAAGAGCCCGATGCCGTCTCTTCCAAACACGTGTGTGTTTGTGTGTTCGTCAATCGTCATCCATCGGAGTGGACGAGACAAAACAAGAGCATCTCGTTTTCTTTCTCTGATGGAACGCGAAGTCAACCATACAATATTTCCGTCTTTTTCTCCCTAACCATTGTTGTCTCGATTTGTGTACAATCACCATTACTTGCATTGCCATGCAAGTATTCTAATCATGTATTCAAAATGTTCCACCGAATCTTCTGTACCGAACTGTATGTATGTTTCTGTTTGTGAAGACGCCAAACGTCTCACCATTTCACATATATTATGCTACTGCATTGTATTCATTAATCTGTCTTGAATCTCATGCAATTGGCCATATGTAGCATTTCCTGGCCTTTCCATTGATATATGTTTCATCACTGTATGTTAATCATGTCTCTCAATATCGCCATCTGTTTGTCTGCCGACAAAAACAGATGCCCGAATCTGTACCTCTGCTTTTACCTGTCTGTTTGTAGATGCTACCTTACCGCTCACACACGTCAATAACATCTTCAAAGATTCTGTACATTTATCTCAGTAAGGAATTACCAATAAACCAGTAAACACCCAGCCAGTATGTCACTCAATCTCACGTCCCTACACTGGTGACCCCGGAGTGACCCGAAGGACCCGGCCGACCCAAGATGACAACCCACGTGCCGACAACCCTTCGCCGCCTCGCTGCTTCCCGCCATTCCCGAGTTCTCAGTAGAAGTCCGACCCTCCGAGATGACACACCCCACCACCGGAGCCCTGGATGCCTCCTCCAGGAAACCTGAATCTGCCCCCGCACTCGTACTGGACGAGCTGACCAACGAAGTACCAGCCAACGTCATCATTCAGCCTGCTGCTGCCCCTCTCGAGCTGGCTACCAAGGATCAGCTACCGTCATCCTTCAGCCCTCGAGCCGGCCTCCAAAGGATCGTCCGACGTCACCCCTCAACCAGCTCCCGTCCTCCTCGAGCTCCTGCCAGCCAGCGCTGCCCTTCAGCCTCCTACCCACCCCTAGCCCAAGCCCTTCGAACCAACTACAATTGTCGGCAAGACAATTTCCTCGTTGGGAGAGTGGGTTCCATTCTCAGCTAGCACTCTGCTGGCCACGAGTTCGAATCTCCGACCGGCCAATGAAGAATAAGAGGGATTTATTTCTGGTGATAGAAATTCATTTCTCGCTATAATGTGGTTTGGATTCCACAATAAGCTGTAGATCCCATTGGTAGGTAACCAGTTGGTTCTTAGCCACGTAAATTAAGTCTAATCCTTTGGGCCAGCCCTAGGAGAGCTGTTAATCAGCTCAGTGGTCTGGTTAAACTAAGGTATACTTACTTAAGACAATTTCTGCATCGATGCCTCGCTTTGGGGGGGGGAGTATTGTAAGAGCCCGTCACCCCGACGCCGTCTCTTCCAAACACAACTGCACCACACCCTCTGCCTGAGATACGCCAATTAATCAGACGTTACCCACGTCTTGGGGGAGAGTATTTGTAAGAGCCCGATGCCGTCTCTTCCAAACACGTGTGTGTTTGTGTGTTCGTCAATCATCATCCATCGGAGTGGACGAGACAAAACAAAAGCATCTCGTTTTCTTTCTCTGACGGAACGCGAATTCAGCCATACAATATTTCCGTCTTTTTCTCCCTAACCATTGTTGTCTTGATTTGTGTACAATCACCAATACTTGCATTGCCATGCAAGTATTCTAATCATGTACTCATAATGTTCCACCGAATCTTATGTACCAAACTGTATGTATGTTTCTGTTTGTGAAGACGCCAAACGTCTCGCCATTTCACATATATTATGCTACTGCATTGTATTCATTAATCTGTCTTGAATCTCATGCAACTGGCCATATGTAGAATTTCCTGGCCTTTCCATCGATATATGTTTCATCACTGTATGTTAATCATGTCTCTCAATATTGCCATCTGTTTGTCTGCCGACAAACACAGGTGCCCGAATCTGTACCTCTGTTTTTACCTGTCTGTGTGTAGATGCTACCTTACCGCTCGCACACGTCAATAACATCTTCGAAGATTCTGTACATTTATCTCAGTAAGGAACTACCAATAAACCAGTAAACACCCAGCCAGTATGTCACTCAAATACCCAGTCCTTACACTGGAGTTTTTTTTTTATTTATTTATTTATTTAATTTTTTTGGGTGTTTACTGGTTTATTGATCTGGGTATGACTGATTTATTTTTCGGAAGCCTGTACACATCGAGGAATGCGGACAGAAAGGTGGTCACCGACCTGCGGATCCCATGTCACGCATTTGGGCAAGAATTTGTGTTTGATAAATGACATATAAATGAGAATAATTTGTGTTACAATAAACGTACAAAGGTGTTACATACATCGGCGGAAAGGACGGACAATAATACATATGGAGAGATATGTAAAAATATGAAATAATAACAGGTAATATACATGACGTGATTAATGCAGAAATGAAGAGGCGCTTGACGTCTTTACAATGCTTTGAGAGAAAATTTGTGATTCATTAGTGTGTTACAACCCAACAGCTGTCTTGAAGGGCGCTGGACCAATCTAACTTTATCTAACAATACCCATCTCATCCCTAGTCTATCATTCACAGCCATCTTGAAAGGTGCTGGACCTATCCATCTTTATCCGAGAATATCCATCTCATCCCTAGTCTATCATTCACTTAGGGCTGCCTAAAGCCTTTATCACACCTGATTCCTGCAGTTCTCTATATGCAGGGGTGTGTTTTTGGTAGCTGTTCTCCGTTACGCTGTTCCAACCTAGTGCAAGTAACTCAAGCCCTCTGAGAAGGGCCTACAAACCATTTCTCAGTCAGTATAGTTGTAAATTTTGCCCCCTTGATTATTCTGATCGGTGTTAATGTAAATAAATAAAGTTAATTGTCCCATGAGTCTATTTTATGCCTCAGGAGAGTAGCTTAGATTAACCCTCTGCCTTTGTTTTCATTTGAGTATTGATGGGGTGCCACAATGTCCTTCATTACGTAATTTCAAGTAATTTAAAACTATCATAGCCATCAATAATCATAACACTGGCGATCTTTGCCAGGATCTCTCCTTCATTAGCCGAAGTGGGGTTATATTTGGGATTAAATGTGGAGTAAAACTCCCCCATCCTTTGGTGTTGGAAAAATGAGCCTTTTAAAGTAATTTCATTATAGCAGAAGCTAATATTTGGAAACGTTAATGTTTATAACAGCTTTGGAACAGTGTACGAGAAAGCAGTAAGTATATTTTTTATTGAAACTCGTGTTGGTGTGCTAGTGTTTCTTGCTATTATTATTGTATGCTGACTACTTCACTCCGATCACTGAGCTAGGATTTCATGTTATTTTAGCCTATGTAGGGAGATTCCCTCGCATGTTCTAAGGGTTGCATGTTATTTAGCAATTGTTAGGTGAAGCTGTAGGCTAGCTAATCTCTGTGCTATGATCAGCATGATAAAAACAAATTGAAGGATAAGTGAGTCAGATTTCAGCAGGTTAAAAGCCATTTAGGGTTTATCGTATGTGACTAGTGTTTTCCATATAACTTTTATCTTTTGAATTAAAGTTTACCATAATTTGAGAACCATGTGGGGTTCTCTGCTCATGCATCTGTTGGTATTCACAACACCTTTTCAGAATTAGCACAAATAATGCTGGCCTTTTCAAACCATATGCTCAGTTAAGAAAGAATTTCGTATTTCTTTGAGAAACTGGTCGTAGCTTCGCCTAGATATTTATTAGCCTCCCACAGTGCTTTGTGGAGACTGTATTTCGCAAAGAAACAGACCCATGCGGAACCATTTTCAGGTTCTTTTCGTCCGTGTTTGGCAATTCACACCAAATCTCTAGCTGATAGAGATAAGTGAGGGAAAGACGGTGTACAGTAGGTGTTCGGCCGAGAACATGTAGATGAGGTGGAGGCCATCTTTGACCAGTACCAAGCAATGCCCCAAGAGAAGGCCCTGATCCTATCTAAGCACATGCTGGGCAAAGGAAAGGATGCCTTCCACCCTCTGGAGAATGGAAAAAAGGGTAACCTTACTGAAGTCAGGAGAGCCTGTGCCGTAGTTTACAAGCTCAGCCCCAAAAATTTGCGACAGGTCTGGCATGGTCTTCCCAAAACTGCTGGTCAAACCTGGTCCAACTGGTTCTTCAAGAAGGACCGAGCTTGTACAAACTGGCTAGAGTCTAAGGGGTCTATGGAGTTTGAAGATCTGAGAAACCGAATCATGATCGAGGACTTCAGAAATTACAGCCATGACCCACTAGCCCTGTACATTAGTGAAAAGAAGCCTACCACTTTCCAGGAGTGCTGCCAGATAGCTGACAGTTTTGAGCTTCAGCATCCATATTCCATCTCCATACATATAAACCCCTTGAGGCCTGTCCATACATTAGTCAGGCCCAAGCAGAATTCCTCTCCACATGTATGCACTTGTTGCAATAAATTAGGGCACCTGGAAGCCCAGTGCAAAGCCAAAGGGAAGCCCTTCCGAAGCCTCCCTCCAAACCAAGCCCACTGCTGACTCCTATGATCACGGCTCCACCAAGAGATTTCCAGCAAGGTGTTTTGCCAGGCGTGTAACGCGTATGGGCACACTTCAAACTATAGGAAGTGCCCTGCTAAAGTCTCTACTGCCATTGTTGCCCTGGCCATTACTCACAGCCCTTCTTTAGGACCCCCAGCTGCAGGGCCTATCTTTGTTGCATCTCCCAGAGGTCGTTATCGTGCTCAACATGTGTCTGCTTTCAAAGACATTGGTGCCCAAATCTCCCTCATAAGGCGAGACAAGGTACCCAAAGGGGCCATCATTGAATATAACAAGCCCATAACTATTAAGGGCATACGTAAATGCCAGCTGATTGAGGGTCACCACACCCCACAAAAGTAGGATTAGCATCTTAGGAGTAGCTGACTACATTCCTGGAGACTATGATCTCCTAGGACAGGACCCCAATCTCGACCCCTCTTTGTGCCTTAACTGGGTCCTGCCCCCTCTACTTCTCTGTCAGGCACTGTTGACACTCCAGACCCTGATGTTGAGCCACAGCCAGTGCCTAAACCTGGCCCCTTTCAAGGCCCTCAGCCTTCTGAGAAGGACACCTACATCTTCTCTCCAGCCCTAGTGCCAGAGCCTGTGCCTGCCTCAGTGCAAGAGCACTCCTTCAATCTCCCTTCAGGAGATTCCAATCTGGCTTCCCTCATGACCACCAGCCTTGCCCCGCAACCAGTGACCAGCCGAGAGATGGCTCGTGCAGTCTCTCTTCTAGATTCCACCGTCAGTGGTGGAAGCTTGTCCCCTGGCATGGCCTCGCAACCCGTGCATGACCCAGACTTATAGTAACCTGTGAGCCTCTTGCATTGTCAGCCACCTCTTCTCAATCCAAGTCCCCATAAAATAGACTGGGAAAATATGAGTTTTCTGTACAGGAACACCAACAAAACGTCTAGACTGGTTGTAGAGAACGCCTTCATAACTTGCGCCAACAACACAATGGCAGGGAACACCGGAAACGGCTTTGAAGATAGCATATCCAGAAAAATTGTATACTCCATAGTAGCAAGGAAACGAAGGAAAAACCCAAGAGAACTCACGGAGAACGGACACCTGGAAGAAGGGAGCAGAGAAAGACCAAGATCACGAGGGGGTGAGGGTCACACAGGAGGAGCTAGGCGATTATAGGATTAAAAGTACCCAGCACACAGATATAAATACAGCTGGACTATGCATCCCCTCATTGTACGGATACTTGATACTGTGGACTGTTTATCCAAGAAAGCTTGTAACTTTTTCTGAATAAATACTCCATTTGATACCATCCAGTTTGAATGAGGTCCTTTTAGTAATTCTACTAATGCACAGAACAATTGTGTAATTGATAAAGTTAATATATATATATATATATATATATATATATATATATATATATATATATATATATATATATATATATATATATATATATATATATATATATATATAAAATATATATATTGTTGATGCCCAACGATTAACTGTAAATAATGTTTGTGTTGTCTAGTTATCGCAATGGTTAATGTTAAGGTTTACTGTGTGGTAGTTTGCTGGTTCGAGTCTACGCTCGGCCATATGAATTGTTTACTTGGTGTTGGGTTGTTTTAGCTAATTTATGCATAGTTCTCGGTCACGTGAACTTTTTGGTAATCGGCAGTGTCTTTCTGTAAACAAATGAGGAAACTTATCAGTTTAAAAAGAGAGTTCATACAGAACGGATATAACGAATATAACGAAAGTTTTGTATTTACTGAGGAATATTTGGACCGTTTGTTATAGGAACACAATTGTAAGTAAATGCCTATTATACTGTTTTAGAATAGCGGATTCATCCTTTCCCAATTGTAAGCCTACATGGTATATAATGTATGCCTTTATATGAGCCTTGATTATATTGACTTTGTGTATTAGCTTTTTGTAATTAGCCGTTATACATGCATAATTTACTTAATTAAGCTTTGCATATTGTTTCTATCAGTCTTAGTTATTTAACTTAATAATTTTGTATAAATTAGCATATTATTCATACGTTGATTTCTTTTTCGTCTATCCATAGTAATTGAACCACATCACATCACTTCAAGTTACGCTACATACAAGTCTACATGTATAAACGTCTATCAATATAACCATATCGATGTTAACGTCATGGATCTAATAAAGAACTATATGTGCGTATCAAAATTGTGTTTCTCCATCATTCACGTTAAGCAATAGAAGAATAGTGCATTAACATCGTTCAATTAAATTGTTAAACTACCATCAACGACTCACGCTGAAATTCTATTATAACTCTTATACGTGAGCCTTAAAAAGTGGAATTACTGCCTGTTATAAACAACTACAGACAAGATGAAGGGGTTTGATGAGACTGTCAGAATAGTGCTCCCGTCGAAAACTCGGGTACGACAGTCGATATTCGAACATTGAAAAATAAATTGAGATCATCACTTGCCAACGTAACGAAAAAACGCAATGAACTCACAGGCCTCATGTCAAATCCTGACAACCTGCACTTGGTGAAAATGTGTCTAGAGGAATATAACGAAGCTTTCGATAAGTACCAAAAAAACTTCAATTGTGTCATGGATAACATCTCAGACGAATTGGAGCAAGACCAGGAATTGTCCAGATATGAGACCAAGGAAATTAGCATTCTGCAATTCCGAAACCATACTGGTGAATGGATTGCCATAAACGAAAAAAGACTTGAAGACGACCTGGAGCGTCTTTTAAGCCGATCTGGTTCAAAACGTTCTTCCCAACGGCCTTCTTCCCTTCCTTCTGGCAAATCGGCTATGTCAGAAAAGGTGCGAGCCAAAGCACGCCTCGCCGAGTTGCTTGCCGAAAAAGAACTTATGACAAAGAAAAAGGAACAGGAGGCAAAGACAGAAGAGATTCTATTGGATATCAAAATAGCCAAGACTCGAGCAAAGCACGTGTTTTTGCAGAAGCCGAAAATGACATTGGCGATGACAATGTTGGTAACAAAGACAATGAGACACATACCAGCATTATTGTGCAACCAGCCAACCATCAGGACGTGAATGTTATGGTCGCTGGACCTAGTGTAGCTGCCCCTGGAATTTGTGTGAGTGAAGGTGCTAACACAGCTAACGGTGGCAATATGGCTAACCAGGTTATACTTCCTGTCACCCAGGGAAATAGTGCCAGCTTACCCAGTCTGAATCCCAGCACTACACAAGAATTTGTTCCCAGAAATTCTTCAGAGACTGTTACTAACACTCGTGCACCTCCAGTCAACGCTTCGAATGCCACATCATCAACGTTTCCAAATCAAGAACAGTATACGTATCTGCCTGTAAATACACCTGCGAACAGTAACTTTGGTGCACCCTATCCACTGCCTAATTCACCTCCAGTTAACACCATACAGCAGCAGATTAGTGGTATCGCCACAGCTCTAGCTTTGCCTGCACCGGAAGTTCCCAAGTTTACCGGTGATCTTCTGGAATACAGTGACTTCATACTGGCGTTTGACACCAGGATCTCCTCTAGAACAGCCAGTAGCAGTGACAGACTTTACTACCTTCTACAGCATACCGACGGTGAACCTAAGGACCTCATCAGCAGTTGTATATACATGCAGGCAGACCAAGGCTATAGTCAGGCAAGACAGTTGCTACAACAAAGAGTATGGTGATCCTTATAAAGTATCCCTGGCATACTTGAAACAACTAAACGAGTGGAAGCCGATAAAACCAGACGAAGGGAAATGTCTGAGAAGATATTCGCATTTGCTTGCTAAGATGCTTCAGCGCTATGCAAACACTTACTCACCTAGCTGTTCTTGATCATGCACCGAACCTGCAGGTGGTGGTCCAGAAATTGCCAAGTTATCTCCAGAATAAATGGCGAACAAACCACAAACCGCAGACTCCTCGAGAACAGGTCTTCGTGCTTTGGTGACATTGTCCAGTTTGTTATTAAAGCTGCAGAGTGTGTCAATGACCCAGTGTTCGGCAAAAGAAGCAATGCATAGAGAACTGAATTCTAGTAAACCATCAAAAGGGAAACCAACAGAGTCTGCATTTGCTATGCAAGTTAATCATGAGAACCAAAGTAGAACTCGTGGTTTTGGGTCACCCTCCTGTTTTTATTGCGGCAAAAATCACGATCTGGATAACTGTGCAGATTTCAGGCAGAAATCTCTCGAAGAGAAAAAAGAAAGTTTATTATAGAGCAGCGTAGATGCTTCAGTTGCTACGGTCTGAATCATACATCGAAGGGTGCATTAACAAGCGAAAATGTCACAAATGTGGTAAAGGTCATCCTACGACCATGCATATAGATGGCTTCAAACTACCTTGGAGGTCAGACTACTCTGACAGATCTTCAAATTCTCAAAACCGTACAGAGGAATCCAGCCAAAAACCTCCAGATACAGCTACCAGCAACGTTATTTCTCATGGTTCCCTCAATGGTTCTTCAAGCAATACTACCTGTTCGTATAAAACAGAGGGGAACCAACCGAGAAGTTCTTACCTACGCCTCTATGACCCAGGAAGCACAGGGTGCTTCCTATCAGAAGAACTGAAAGACGACTTGCAAGCTTCCGGTGTTCAAACAAATCTGCGTCTGAAAACTATGCATGGGAGAGCATAGTCAAAAGCTACCTTGTCCGGGATCTCGTCGTCAGTGATATAAACGGCCAGAATGGTATACTGCTTCCAAAAACGTATTCCAGACAAGAAATTCCAGTGAGCCATGATCAAATACCACATCCAGAACTGTTACGACACTTGCCATATCTTCACGACGTGGCAAAATCGATTCCTGAAGTAATGCCAGAAATAGACATCGGTCTACTGATTGGCAGTAATTGCCATTAGCAATGGAGCCTCTGAAAATCATATCAACAGACGGCAAAGGCCCATTCGCTCTGCAGTATCGCCACGGATGGACAGTCAGCTCCCGGTAGAAGACAACAGCGTAACGTCTACACATCGAGTAAACAGTAATCGCATTGTGACCGAGGACATTGAGCAGGCTACTGAAATTCTCTCCAAACAGAATACTGAATATTCTGGAAAGTGACTTTATTGATAGCCGGGTAGCAAGGTATCCTGAGAGAAAGGATTGTCTCCAGAGGATACTATATTCATGAAGAAGGCCGAAAGCAATGTCGTGTTCAAAGACGGTCACTTTGAGATCCTCTCCCTTTCAGGAATCAGAGAACTTAATTGTGCCAAACAATAAGATCCTTGCAATTAAACGAGCACTCTATCAAAGAAGAAAATGCAAAAGGATCCCCAAGTACCACTCCGACTACGTCAACTTCATTGACAAAATACTCCAGAATGACTATGCTGAACGTATCCCAGACTCCCTGCTCACAGCCAAATCTGGATATGTGTGGTACCTGCTCATCATGGAGTGTACAATCAAAGAAAACCGGATAAAATTAGAGTGGTGTTTGACTGCAGTGCCAAATTCCATGGAATATCCTTAAACGATCAGTTGCTGCAAGGGCCTGATCTCACCAATTCTCTGATAGGTGTTCTAACCAGATTCAGAGAACACCAGGTAGCCTTCACTTGTGATGGAGTCTATGTTTTACCAAGTGAAAGTACCCAAACACCAATACAACCATCTCAGATTCCTCTGGTGGCCGAACGGTGACATATCAAAAGAACTCGAAGAGTACTGGATGAAGGTACACCTGTTCGGCGCAGTGAGCTCACCATGTATCGCCAACTCACGCACTTAGACGCCGCGAGATGAAGGAAACAACTTAAGTTTAGAAGTCGCCCATACAATTAAGCGGAACTTCTATGTCGATGACTGCCTAAAGTCTGTACCGAACGCCACCAACTCTGATTGCTGAACTGACTGCTGCCTGCGGGGCTGTGGATTCAAACTGTAAATATACTAGTAACGACGTCTCTGTCCTAAACACCATCCCAGCTGATGATCGATCCAAAGAGTTAAAGACAAGAGACATCAATATGACCCACTGCCTACGAAGCACGCTCTCGGAATACTTTGGGTCGTCGAAACCGACACATTTGGCTTCTCAGTGTTGTTGCCAAACAAACCGCTGACAAGAAGAAGCATTCTCTCCATAGTATCATCCATCTATGACCCCCTTGGTTTCGCTGCTCCATTTGTGCTGCTGGCAAAGCAAATACTGCAAGACCTCTGCAAAGAAACCACTCACCTGGGATGACGAAGTGCCTGATGATCACCAGCAACGTTTCAAACAATGGATTAGCGAAGCCCCAACCTTCAGAAGATAACAATCCCGAGATGTCTAAAGTTACCACAGCAAACAAAAAAGATACGGCGTTTCGGATATCGTTTCTCAGATGCCAGTACATCTGGGTATGGCGCTGTTGCATACCTAACCTCAAACGAGGGTGGATGTTCGTTCATTTCTCATCGGAAAAGCAAGGTTGCTCCATTGAAAGCAACATCTATCCCACGGCGAACTCACAGCAGCCGCTGTATGTAAATTTAGGACAGAAAATGACCCTTGAGCTTGATCTCCATCTCAACGAAGTCTGCTATTACACAGATTCAACAACAGTCCTTTATTACATCAGAGCTGAGAGAAAGCGTTTTCCAGTGTTTGTGGCCAACAGAGTCCGTCAAATAAGAGACTTCAGCAACGTTAACCAGTGGAAGTACATTGAAGCACTGATTTGAACCCAGCAGACGTTGCATCACGTGGAGTAGGTTCTGTGATGTCGTCAGACATGACTCATTGGCTGGAGGGTCCGGATTTCTTGAATATGCCGGCTTCAGAATGCCCTGCAAAGATGCACCCCAGCACCGAACCGCAGGTTACAGAAGAGGACTTTTATGTCTTTAGCTACTACTGCTACATCAGAAGAAGGCTCACCGTTTATGTCTTTAATCACCCATTTCTCCAGGTGGGAAAGACTGAAGAGAGCAGTAGCAGTATTCATAGCATTTTTTGGCTTTCTTACGAAACAAAAGAACAAACTATAAATTTAAGGACCACACAGATCATGCAAAAGGCTGAAAAGGCAATCGTTTGCTTTATACAAAAGATCACCTTTGCAAACGAGGTCGAGAATCTCAAGAAAACAACCACGAAAGACAAGAGAGAACACTCACTACCAAAAACAAGTACGATATTCCGTCTCGACCAGTGCTCATCGATGGAACTCTGCGAGTGGGAGGACGTCTCGAAAGCCGCAATGGACTCTGACGTGAAACATCAATGCTACCATTCGCACGTCACGACTCTAATCGCACGAGATGCTCATGAGAGACTCAGCCATGCTGGTAGAAATCACACCATTGCAGCAATTAGAGAACGCTTTTTGGATTGTTTCAATCAACTCTGCTGTCCGACATCAACTCCACAAATGCATAACGTGCAGAAAAATGAGAAAGCCATGCCAAGAACAAAAAATGTCCGACTTACCTCAAGATCGCCTCGAGGCCAGCCCACCATTTACATTCACAGGCGTAGACTTCTTCGGCCGTTCATTATAAAAGAGGGTCGATCAAACGTTACGGCGTCATATTCACCTGTCTTGTCAGTCGCTCCATTCATCTGGAAGCTGCTAACAGTCTCGAAACAGATTCCTTTATTCACTGCCTACAACGCCATAGCCCGCCGGAGGTACTGTTCAAGAAACTGATGCGACGGGACCAACTTCATCGAACACGGAATGAGCTGAACAAGGCTTGGTCAGATCTGAACCAAAACAAAATCCAAAACAAACTACTGTACATGAATATCGACTGGAAACTCAACCCACCTATGGCATCGCACATGGGCGTATGGGAGCGCCAGATCCGTGCCATTCGAAAAGTTCTATCTGGCGCTATTCGACCCCACGGGACTTCGCCTCGATGACGAATCATTCCGCACGCTTCTCTGCGAGGTAGAATATATTGTGAACTCAAGACCGATCACGACCTGTTCTGATGACCCTGATGACATGGAACCACTAAGTCCGAGTCAGATCCTCCACATGAAGTCACCCAAGAGGTTAATACCGGGACCTTCGCAACCAGAATATGTGTACTCGAGAAAAAAGGTGGCGTAGAGTACAATATTTGTCAACTTGTTCTGGAGCAGATGGAAAAGGGAGTACATAGTCAGCCTGCAGCAACGCCCCAAATGGAACAAACAACAACGAAATACACGGGAAGGTGACATCGTGCTCTGAAAGACGAGAACACGCCAGACTTCACTGGCCACTAGCACGTGTAACAGAGAGTACTGCCAGACTCCAGAGGTGTTGTGAGAGCGTCAAACTTCGAACCCAATCTTCTGAACTGCACAGACCAGTGAGCAAGCTCGTACTCTTACTTCCAAAAAGAAGATCAAGTGTTATAGATATTATCCAGAGACACTATATGACATTGATATTTCTAGTTCATATCTGTTTGTAAAACTCATTTTTATTTTTGTTGTGTTTATCGTTTTAATGTTCGTTCTTTAAGCTTGTTTTATTCATGTTCTATTCACGTATTGTAGTATGAAATGAAACATTAGTTGTGCATCCTATATTTTTTTTGTAAATCATATGATTTAGAGGTCGAGTAATGTTGATGCCCAACGATTAACTGTAAATAATGTTTGTGTTGTCTAGTTATCGCAATGGTTAATGTTAAGGTTTACTGTGTGGTGTTTGCTGGTTCGAGTCTACGCTCGGCCATATGAATTGTTTACTTGGTGTTGGGTTGTTTTAGCTAATTTATGCATAGTTCTCGGTCACGTGGACTTTTTGGTAATCGGCAGTGTCTTTCTGTAAACAAATGAGGAAACTTATCAGTTTAAAAAGAGAGTTCATACAGAACGGATATAACGAATATAACGAAAGTTTTGTATTTACTGAGAATATTTGGACCGTTTGTTATAGGAACACAATTGTAAGTAAATGCCTGTTATACTGTTTTAGAATAGCGGATTCATCCTTTCCCAATTGTAAGCCTACATGGTATATAATGTATGCCTTTATATGAGCCTTGATTATATTGACTTTGTGTATTAGCTTTTTTGTAATTAGCCGTTATACATGCATAATTTACTTAATTGCTTTTGCATATTGTTTCTATCAGTCTTAGTTATTTAACTTAATAATTTTGTATAAATTAGCATATTATTCATACGTTGATTTCTTTTTCGTTTATCCATAGTAATTGAACCACATCACATCACTTCAAGTTACGCTACATACGTCAAGTCTACATGTATAAACGTCTATCAATATAACCATATCGATGTTAACGTCATGGATCTAATAAAGAACTATATGTGCGTATCAAAATTGTGTTTCTCCATCATTCACGTTAAGCAATAGAAGAATAGTGC
>NC_089745.1:67954152-68029152 GCF_040412425.1 Macrobrachium rosenbergii
TGGCTTGATTAACCACCACACTATATCCAAATATAATAAATCAGCAAGTATTCACCAACACAATACTAAATCCACAATTGGTGGAATAGTATCTCAACCTCTTAGCCATGTGCAAAAATCAATTCAAAGGCAAAGAAAATACCAAGAAAAATCCTTAATTTTAATACATTAATATAAGTCAGAAATAATACCTGAACCTCTTCAGATACAAAATAATATGAATATCAATTATACTTATCAACAACCACTTACCCAATTAATGATAGAAAAATAACTCATTCAAACACAAAAGGAGGGGCCCAGACAGGAAGAAAAAGCAAAAGAGAGAATATCCTACCGAATACAATCTAATATCCCCAACAACTTTTATTTATAGTTTTCTGTGGCTCCTCTTGAAAGACAGTCACTCTCCACGTCTGGAGGATAAATCAAGGCAGTCCCGGGTATTAGGCCCAAAACAGGATTAAAGTGCCGTGATCTCAACAAGAAGTCGTCTATATTTTAAACAAGGGTTATAAATACCCTACCGTAGGACAGTGAGGTCCCCTTGGCTTTAATAACTGGACCAAGGGTATGGAAGAATTATCCGAAGATGAACTCTTATAAGCTGCAGAGGTAATGGATCCACTATATATTGGCGGGTGTACAGATCCTCAAAACAAGAAGCAAGTCAAGCAGCAGTCAAAAAGCCAACCAAATGCCCAGGCAGAGGTCCAGAACGTAACTAACTCCTACTCTTGTAGGATAAATATAAGACCCCTCGTCCACCCAGGGCTGTGGGGGAGTGGGAATGGAATGTACTGGGGAAGGCCTCACACCCACTCAGCACCATATATGAAAAGACAACTGGCATTAGTAAAATTATAAAAGGAGCGAACCACCGGAGAGGAGCAAACAAGCTAACAAAACAAAAATAACACTTAAGTAATTTACATTCAAAAATTCATCCAGACTCATAAATTATTACCTAATTAAATGGCAACAACTGACACCTCCTCTCCCAAAGAAAAAAAAAAAAATTTACTAAAAAAAAAAATTTTTTTAACGTTAATACATAATCTAAAATTCAAAACAAGAAAAAATTATGTATAAATCACAATGAATCAATAATTGTCAATCAACTGTAAGACAAGATATACAAATCAACAAGAGAAAATTTTTCTCCACCAATAATACTTATAACACTTAGAACACGGGCTGGGGGTGGCAAGAATCAAGGATAGCAGCTCACAAGAATAGCAACTTATAAGTACCTAGAAAATCATAATCTTAATACTAGTACATATACAGAAAATTTCCCAAAGCCAGAAGCTCCATTACACAAAACCTAAGAACTTCACCTTGTTCTCACACAAAATTTAGGAGCTAGACATTGCTCTAACAACCGGGTTCCGATATATATCGTTCATAGGCCATAACCTTTTCCACAAAAAAAAAAAAACACTGTCCAATTTCAGTGATACATTTCACTCACTGCTAACGAATGTTTGGCCAAAAAACCACTGTCTTTATCTCAGTGACCACTACACTCGTCACCATAGTGTCCAATACATACACCCTCATTGAATGATACAGAAGACCGCAAGAAGACTCCCCTGCACAAAATAAACACACCAAAATCAATGAAGCGTAATTATTAGCCTGAAATTATAGAATAACCGGGTTAGAGCCTATCTTTTCCTTAACTTAGTAGTATAAACCTAATCGTACCCGACACCTTAAAACTTGGAAACCTTTTTAGTCAACCAATAACTGGTACCATTTGCCACCCTCAACTTTTTTTATAACAAGTAATCCATACAATACATATAAAACATCGACACATGGCCTGTAAAGAAAATTATGATCATTAATAAACAAGTCTTACATATATATTTTATCTCTACGTGCTCACTTCAACAGCACATACCGTAATTAGAACGATACAGATACTATACCTTTAATAGCTGCATAGCCCCTCTGCCACAAACCACTATTCAACGCTGCGAGAGAGAAAATCGGCAACAACATTATCTTTTCCTGGAACGTGTGAAAATTCCAAATTCCATTCTTGCAACATGAGACTCCATCGCATCAATCTTTGATTTTTATTCTTGTATCTACTGATGAAGGTCAGGGGATTGTGATCCGTCAGGATCTTAATAGGTGTATCTGTGGAGGAGAGATAAACCTGAAAATGATTAATGGCCAATATTACAGCAAGGGTCTCTTTCTCCACAGTAGAATACCTACGTTGGGCGGAGGACAACTTTTTTGAAAAGAATGCGACAGGATGAGAGACTCCTTGTTCGTCATTCTGTAACAACACCGCTCCTACACCAACGTCACTTGCGTCCGTAGCAAGAGAAAACGGAAGGTCGAAATCAGAGCCCTCAGGACAGGGAAATTAAGTAAAACTCTCTTCAAATTATCGAATGCCCTTTGCGTTTCCTCAGTCCAGACGAAAGTTACACCCTTTCTTAGGAGATTAGTCAAAGGATCGGCAATGTCAGAAAAATTCCTAACAAACCTTCTATAATAACCTACTAAACCAAGGAATTTTCTGACATCCCTCCTACACTTAGGAATTACCATTTTCTCAATACATTCAATGTTTGCTTGCTTGGGAGCAACTTTACCACCACCGACTTCATGACCCAAATATACCACCTTCGCCTTTGCGAACTCACTTTTCTTTAAATTAATTACTAAACCAGCCTTTTTCAAAACCTCGAACAGTGCCCTAATACGTTTTAAATGCGTTTCCCAGTCATCACTATAAATAACAATATCATCAATATAAACAACACACCCTTCCAAACCATAGACCAACGTATTCATTAACCTCTGAAAGGTAGCAGCCGCGTTCTTCATACCAAACGGCATAACTTTACATTGAAACAGTCCTTGTGGTGTTACGAAAGCAGACAAGGCCCTTGCCCGCCTCGAAAGAGGAACCTGCCAATAACCTTTCAGCAAGTCGAATTTACTTATGTATTTAGCCTTACCCATACGATCAATACAATCCTCAATTCGAGGTAATGGATAACAGTCAGACTTAGACAACTCATTCAACTTACGATAATCAAAGCATAACCTGAAATCTCCATCAGATTTCTTTACCAATACAACAGGTGATGACCACGGACTTTGGCTGGGTTCAATCAGGTCATGTTTTAACATATAATCAACTTCCTTCGCTCCACAACCTCATTCTTGAAAGGATTCAACCTGTAAGAGATTGTTTCACGGGCGTGGCGTTACCTACGTCCACGTCATGTTCAGGACCGAAGTCCTTCCCGGTACATCCGAAAATAATTCCTTATAATTAAATACCAATTTCTTTAAAGACCTTTGTTCTCCATTACTTAAATGAGAAACCATATTAGCAAAATTTTTCAAAGAACCCTTATTATCCGATAGCCATTCACTTCCATCAAAACAATTTTCATCAATATTTTCACTATCTGAAAAAGAAAAAAAGTTATTATCAGACACAACAACATCCCCGATAGAGGCCACGGGAATAACCTTCTCCCGTTCATTATATGCCTTCAACATATTTATATGGCAAAGCTGAAAAGGTTTTCTTCTCTCAGGGTCTCTACTAAATAATTTACCTCACTTAATTTCTTTAAAATTTTCCACGGTCCTGAAAATGAAGCTTTTAAAGGGTTTCCTGGAATGGGAAGCAATACCAAAACATTATCACCCACTACAAAATTACGCTCCTTAGTCTTTCTGTCAAAAAAAGTATTTCATTTTCTTTTGGCTACACAATAAATTTTCACCAGCAAACTTCAAGCCTTCGTTAATTTATCACCCAAATTACTAACATAATCTAATAAATTTATATCAGGGCGTCCCCTCCCAAGATTCACGAACCACATCCAATGGACCACGCACACAATGACCAAAAATAAGGCTGAAAGGTGAAAATCCTAAAGATTGACTCGGCACTGACCGAAATGCAAATAATAAGTAAGGTAGTTCCTTATCCCATTCGGAACCATTAACCAAACAATATTTCTTTATCATAGACTTGAGGGTTTGATGGAACCTCTCCAGAGCTCCCTGACTTTCCGGATGATATGGAGAAGAGGTTACATGTTTTATATTCAACTCTGCCATTTTGTCTTTGAAATACCTACTAACAAAATTAGAACCACAGTCCGATTGAATTATTTTAGGCATTCCAAACCTGGTGAAAAATTCTATTAGTACATCTACAATTTTAGCACTTTTATAGTACGCAGCGGAATCGCCTCAGGATACCGAGACATCTTATCCATGATAGTAAAAATATATTCATTTCCACTACGAGTTCTTGGTAAAGGTCCCACAACATCAATAATCACCTCCTTGAAAGGTTCAGAAACCACTGGAATAGGACATAAAGGCGCTTTTGAATAGGCTGATTGGGCTTACCGACCTTTGACAGACGTCGCAACTATTGACAAACTTCTTCACATCTGCCTTCAACTTGGGCCAATAATAATTCATAAGTAACTTGACCGAAGTTTTATGAATACCAAAATGACCAGCCAAACCACTCTCGTGCGCCAATGCAATTAACTCATTCCTGTAAACATAAGGAACCATTATTTGTTTCAAAAATTTCGTGATCAGCATTATTAGCCTCCATAGGTCTACTCAACCTATACAAAATATTCTTAATAATCTTAAACTTAGGAGTAGTCAGATCAGGCACCTCACCCGACTCTATAGAGATATCCTTTAAAATCCTTTTTCTGAGCCTTAATAAGCTCTTCAACAGTCCAGTTAGGTTTATTCTTCATAATATCAATATCTCCTACAACTACGCTACCGCTACGATCTAAACTACTTAAATCAACATCAATTGTTGACTCTGCAGCGTCAACAATTCTAGCACTAGATCGAGTAACTACCGCTACTTCATGATCGGGATTTACCAATATTGGACAGGTATTATTCTTAAGCGCAACGTCATTTCCTATGACAATATCAACATCCTTAACAGGAAACTTATCAACGATGGCCAATTTTTTAATTTCCTGAAAAGGGAAGGACAGATCAAGTTAAAATTTTCAATAGGGTAAGACTTTTTACCGTATCAGGGAAACCAGACAGCAACACAAATTCATTATTTTTAGAAACCAAATTACCCGGCAATGCCTCCCGAAGAACCAAAGACTGAGCTGCTCCAGTATCACGCAAAATCCGTACTTGCCTTCTCTCGGACGAATTTACGAACGAGACACTACCGACAGACAAATACTTATCAAAGCAGCCACGTAGTCATTGGTCAGTGGTCCTTGCGGGGACGGGTTCTCTCTCTCTCCACACTCATTACTGGCCTACCATCAACCCTTTGTGATTTTCTAAATGCATGACATGCTACTTTTTACGTGCCCCTTCTTATTGCAAAAGAAACACGTTAGTGCCTTCAACTTTTCTGGATTATATCCATAAGGTTTCCTATAACCTCTGTTAGGAGAAAAATTATTATTATTAGTATTACTCTGATAGTTATTACCTGATGGTTACCCTGATGGTTACTTCCATAATTGCCTCTATTAAACCTCTTACCAATGTTGTTATTATTACAATTATTATTCCTGCCTGTTCTAACCCAACTAGACTTGACATTTATTGTTACACCTTCTAACTCATGTTTATGAGATAGATAATACTCATCACTAGCGATGGCTACTTCCTGAATGGTATCGAGTTTTAACTCTTCAAGATGGACCTTCAATTTATCCGGTACACACCTCTTAAACTCTTCCACCAACATCAATTCCTTTAATTTATCAAAATCAACCACCTCTTTGGACTTAAGCCAATCACTAGCATATTGTTCTTTAGACCTTGCAAATTCTACAAACGTTTGCTCCCTACATTTTTGTAAGTTCCTGAAGCGTTGCCTATAGGCTTCAGGGACCAGTTCATAGGCCTTTAAGACAATGGCCTTCACACTCTCATAATCTGATGAAAGATCCTCCTCTAAAGTTACATAGACCTTTTGGGCCCTTCCCACAATTTACTTTGAATAAGAGTGGTCCAATATTCTTTGGGCCACTCCAACCTTGCTGCTATTCTTTCGAAAGATACAAAAAATTCAGCCACATTATTTTCCTCAAATTGAGGTACAAATTTGAGAGCCTGCAGCTAAATTAATAGCAGGCGTTACAGACCTATTTGGAGAAGTGGGAGGGAAGAAGGACCTGCACCTCTCATGGCAATCTCATGCTGCCTCTCCCTTTCCCTTTCCTCTGCCTTAAACTTTTCTATTTCCAAATCCACCTTCCTCAAAGCAATTTGCCTATCCAAAATTTCTACAGATACCACACCACCTTTTTCAGATTTCACTTCTTGTTCCCACCAGCCTTTACAGTTTTTATATATTCATAAATTTGCAATAACAATACACCCTTTCTTATTGACACCTCATATTCCAATTCAAAATGCTGCGCTACAATTATCAAGTCATCCCTATTCAACTCTGCAAGCCTCTCTTGCCACCCTCTCCACTAAGGAGTTCTAATACATCAACAACCGACATAATGAACACCTATCCACAAAAGCAATACACAAAAAACGCGAGGAGGTGAAAATATGCTGCCTAAAAAAACTAAACCCCAAGAATCAATTTTGCACACACCAGTGAATACACAGGAACGGAAAAATCCTGTCACGGTCGCCACTTGTGATGGCTTGATTAACCACCACACTATATCCAAATATAATAAATCAGCAAGTATTCACCAACACAATACTAAATCCACAATTGGTGGAATAGTATCTCAACCTCTTAGCCGTGTGCAAAAATCAATTCAAAGGGGCAAAGAAAATACCAAGAAAAAATCCTTAATTTTAATACATTAATATAAGTCAGAAATAATACCTGAACCTCTTCAGATACAAAAATAATATGAATATCAATTATACTTATCAACAACCACTTACCCAATTAATGATAGAAAAATAACTCATTCAAACACAAAAAGGAGGGGGCCCAGACAGGAAGAGAAAAGCAAAGAGAGAATATCCTACCGAATACAATCTAATATCCCTAACAACTTTTATTTATAGTTTTCTGTGGCTCCTCTTGAAAGACAGTCACTCTCCACGTCTGGAGGATAAATCAAGGCAGTCAGGGTATTAGGGCCCAAAACAGGATTAAAGTGCCGTGATCTCAACAAGAAGTCGTCTATATTTTAAACAAGGGTTATAAATACCCTACCGTAGGGACAGTGAGGTCCCCTTGGCTTTAATAACTGGACCAAGGGTATGGAAGAATTATCCGAAGATGAACTCTTATAAGCTGCAGAGGGTAATGGATCCACTATATATTGGCGGGTGTACAGATCCTCAAAACAAGAAGCAAGTCAAACAGCAGTCCAAAAGCCAACCAAATGCCCAGGCAGAGGTCCAGAACGTAACTAACTCCTACTCTTGTAGGATAAATATAAGACCCTCGTCCACCCAGGGCTGTGGGGAGTGGGGGAATGGAATGTACTGGGAAGGCCTCACACCCACTCAGCACCATATATGAAAAAGACAACTGGCATTAGTAAAATTATAAAAGGAGCGAACCACCGGAGAGGAGCAAACAAGCTAACAAAACAAAAATAACACTTAAGTAATTTACATTCAAAAATTCATCCAGACTCATAAATTAATACCTAATTAAATGGCAACAACTGACAGTGATAAAAATTATTTTTCATTAATATTTTTATTCAAGTGTTGGTACAAGTTTGTGAGACGGATTTTTTTATTTCTAACAGAAACTTTCAGGTATATCTCACGATCCTTTTCCAGACTTCTTCTGCCCACCCCCCCCGCGTCCCCCCCACCCTGCCAACACCTTTTCCACACCCGCAACCTGACAACTCTTTGTATAGTGCTTCCATCAAATGAGCATAATTAGCCCCCCGACGACTTTTGTTCGCCAAAGTTTCCTTTCGCGGAAGAGAAAGTATAGAAAGTATAAAAAGAAAGGTCAAAAACTTTCCGTAAATAAACTTTCCTAGAAATGACCTTTGTTCGCGAATGATCAAAAAGCTCCGGGGAGGATAATTACCCAATTTTAATGATTTGAGAAGAAGAGGGTTGTTGGAAATATTGAAAACAGAAAATAAGTGTTTGATAAAGTTATTTGATTGGGGTTTATACGCAGCTAAGTGTCGAGTTGTATTCGAGTGCCTTCGAGAAAGTTTTTAAGAATAAACTGTCAATCGAATTCGCAGCTTCAATAACCATTTAATACTGATATTTTGACAGTTCAGTTCTACATACTGTATCTTATATCCCGTAGAATTATAATCATGACACTCCAGTTCTATATACTGTTTCTTATATCCCAAAGAACTATAACCATCCACTGTGCATTAAACTCACACCAGCCAAAGATATAAAAACAAGTAAAAAAATGCGCCGAAGTTTCCTCGGCGCAATCGAGTTTTCTGTGCAGCGTATAATCAAGGCCGCCGAAAATAGATCTATCTTTCGGTGGTCTCGATATAATGCTGTATGAGCCGCGGTCCATGACACTTTAACCACGGCCCGGTGGTGATGGACTTCCCTATATCGTTGCCGGATGCACGATTATGGCTAACTTTAACCTTAGATGAAATGAAAACTAATGAGGCTAGAGGGCTGTAATTTGGTATGTTTGATGATTGCAGGGTGGGTGATCAACTTACCACTTTGCAGCCCTCTAGCCTCAGTAGTTTTCAAGATCTGAGTCCGAACAGAAAAAAGTGCGTACGGACAGCCAAAGCCGGCACAATAGCTTTCTGTTGCACTCCTAACATAATCAGCATAGCTAAACAAGTTCTGGGAAGAGGAAGGACCTAGGACCTTTATTACGGGTGGGGAGGGGGCGCAGGGTGAGGGCATCATCTGCCCAGGGATGAGGGCACAGATCACTATCCTTGATTTAGGCTGATTAGGACTCGAGGACTAGCATCCTCTGGGTTGGGGTGGGGCGGTTCCTGGTATAGTGAGAGAGGGTGGTCTAACAGATGTTGAATTATAGTAGTGTGTGTGTGTATATATATATATATATATATATATATATATATATATATATATATATATATATATATATATATATATATATATATTGACCTTCACTAAACTGACTCTCTCTCTCTCTCTCTCTCTCTCTCTCTCTCTCTCTCTCTCTCTCTCTCTCACTGCATCAAGGAGGATTGTCTTTCATGTGACGCTGGCTTATACTGGTCTGTCGGGCAATCTCTCTCTCTCTCTCTCTCTCTCTCTCTCTCTCTCTCTCTCTCTCTCTCTCTCAGGCAGTAGGGACAATTGTTGTAACATTACGTCACGATCTTTGGGGAGTCAACCTCTCTCTCTCTCTCTCTCTCTCTCTCTCTCTCTCTCTCTCTCTCTCTCTCTCTCTCTCTCTCTCGCAATCAGGGGCAAACATAACGAAAAGAAATAAAATTAAATTTAAGGTTATTCAACCAAGTTAATATAAAGCCAGTGATATTCATTTTCTTACTTTTTTCAAGTTAATGTTGATAAGTACTATTACTGACAAACTCTCTCTCTCTCTCTCTCTCTCTCTCTCTCTCTTAAAATGTATAAGTAATCAGTGACGCTGTACGGAATTGCATGCAATATTTTAATTTCCATGTAAGCTTTGCTGTGAAGTTTTCACAAATTCACTATAATCTACAAAAACACGAGAAAAACGATTAAATTATTATGCTCTATTTGGGAAATATTAGTTTATAGTCAAGTTCGATTATACTTTAGTCTTTTGCAAAAACCGATACAGCTATATGTATCGACAAGCAACGTATTAATAGTTAAGAGTCGAAATCTAAATGACACATTCCAGTTACTGTGGTTTACCACAAGCAATGAAACTGTATTTTATCTTTTGTACAAACAGCTAAATTGTATATCAACAAGTAACAAACTAGTAATTACGGGTCAAAATGTTAACAGTATATTGCAATTACTGTAGTTTACCACAAGCAATGAAAGTGTATTTTATCTTTTATAAAAATACATACATTATGTATCAACAAGCAACATTTTAGTAGTTAAGGGTCCAAATATTAGCAGCATATTGCAATTACTATATTTTAAAACAAGCACTGAAAATGTATTTTATCTTTTGCAAAAATAGATACATTATGTATCAACAAGCAACATATTAGTGGTTAAGGTCCAATTACTGTAGTTTACCACAAGCAGTGAAATTGTATTTTATTTTTTACAAAAACAGATGTAATGTATGCATCAACAAGCAGTGTATTAGCAATTAAGGGTCGAAATACAAATTAATTTTAACTCTTATAAAAAGACACATAGAATAATAAAGCATCTTAATTTTAACTCTTATAAAAATAAACACATATTAATAATAAAGGTTCGAAACCTTAACAGCGATTCCAATTACTGTCGCTTGAAATAAGCAATGAAAATTAATTCACCAATCAGAATCATTTTCAAACTGAGACAAGCCCCATTCGTAAGAACTCGAGAAAGGTATCCAGTCCCTCTTCGCGTGGATTAGCAGACGTGAAAGCAACGAGCCTATACCGCTTAATTAAGCCCTGAAGCGCGCAAGAGCGCGCCTCTCTGCTGCTCTTGATATCAACAGGTATGGTGAGCGCAAAAGGACAGCTGAACTGCGCAGCACGTGATAATATCGTCATTTTGAGTCAAATATGACTAATAATGAAATGTTATGTGATAATCCCGTAGAGTTTTGAGGGTCTCTGGGAAATCTCCTTATAGTCTATATGTTTATCTTTTTGAATCATTAAACAAATGATTACTCGTCTAATTAGGGACACCGAAAACTATCTTTTTTATTCCACCAGACAAGGACGTTAACGCTAGCCGGCAACTGAGGAGCGCCACTTGCTTCTAAGTTGCCAAGTGTTGGCAACTTAGTTGCGGTGACGCAGTGTGTGCTGAAGGCTGAACAAGTGAGGTCATATTACTTTTCTTCTCTCGCCCCCTCTCTCTCTCTCTCTCTCTCTCTCTCTCTCTCTCTCTCTCCTCCCCTACCTGCCTACCTTTCTCTCTCGTTCCTCTCTCTCTCTTTCTCTTTCTCACACTTTTTCTTTCTTACTTTCTCTCTCTCTGGCTTTCACTTTCCTTCTCTCTCTCTCTCTCTCTCTCTCTCTCTCTCTCTCTCTTACTTTCTCTTTCCCTTTCTCTCTCTCTTTCTCTTACTTTCTCTCCTCTCTCTAACTTTCTCTTCCCCTCTCTCCCTCTCTTTCTCTATCTTACTTTCTCTCTCTAACTTTCTCTTTCCTTTCTCTCCTTCTCTTTCTCTATCTGACTCACCCCTTTCTTCTTTGGTTTAATTTACCGTCGCTTTCTCTTTTTGTCGAGTGAGTTCTTGCCCATTTTAACGTAGCTTTCTCTTTTAAACTTTCGTTCCAAAAAACTTTCTCCCCCGATTTTGAGATCTGAATTCAGTTCTTCATCAACTTAAGCAAGCATTGGACATTCACCGCATGACTTGCATTAGCCCACGATCGTGAAATAGTTTGAATAGTTGTATTTATTTATATTTATTTTGTATTTATTTGTTTTTATTTATATTTACTTTTACTTACTTATATTCAATATCAAATTACTTCACTACACTCTGGCCCTGATGTCGACCAGATATTGTGACCAAGAGAGAAAGAGACACGTCCCTGGATTTTACATGTAGAACTCTCTCTCTCTCTCTCTCTCTCTCTCTCTCTCTCTCTCTCTCTCTCTCTCTCTCTCTCCTACGTCTGTACGTATATATGGCCTAAGACAACCATAAAAAAACAAAATCCGATCATTTTCCAAAACAAAAAATACTTATGCAAAATGACAGAAAAACTTTCCCAATTCCCTCCACCCACCCCTCACCCCTCCCTCCACCTACTCGAAGATTTGAACCACCGTATATATAAGAAAGGTGTCATCTTTTTTCCAGGGAAACCACCATTCACCTCCTCCTCCTCAGTCATCGAGAAAAAAAAAAACACTCGGCCGAAAAGGAAAAAAAAAACACGACCGAAAAGAAAAAAAAAAACTACGAAAAAAAATCTTCTCTGGCAACGAGTCTGAATGACAGATCTTCCTATTACCCGCTCATCCTCCTCCTCCTCCTCCTCCTCCTCCTCTTCATCCTCCTCCTACTATTCCTCCTACTCCTTCTCCCTGCTACAACAACAACAAGGGCGCCTGCGCTGAAGGAAGAGTTGTTTAACTCCCCCCTTCCCCCAACCCTCCCCTTTCCGATGATTTACGATAAATGCTCAAGAAATCCTTGAGGGAGGAGGAGAAGTGGAGGCGCAACTCGAGGTCGACCTCACACTCGAGAAATGAACTGCATTCGGATTTTGTGAAGTCGTAAGAAGGTTACCGTTCCGTCTCTCCGGCGTTACTTCTTCTTCTGGTTTCCCCTAAAAATATGTACGATGTGTGTGTGTGTGTGTGTGTGTGTAATAATATATATATATATATATATATATATATATATATATATATATATATATATATATATATATATATATATATATATATATATATATATATATATATATATATATATATATATATAATCTACGCTACGAATCAACGTTAAGAATCATCCCATTTTTTTGTGAAGTTCTGTTCTACGTTTCGCATGGCTGAACAATTTTAGTATAACATAAAACTGGGGCGTGTGTAAGCGCGCATGTGTGTATATATATTTAAGCTTTTAACGCTCAGAATCACCTCTAAGAATCGCCACTGAGAATCACCAGCCTTCTGTTGTGAAATCCTGTTCCCCAATGCACGACTGAAGAATTTAGAACATGCAAGTGGGGTATCAGTTATATACGTCGTTTGTGCGTGAAAATGTCTGGTTTAACTGAAAAAGACGGAATCACTAATATAAAACTGTTTTGTGACTGCTGAACGTAAAAATAGACATCGTACATTTGTAGTGGAAAAAATCTCAAAAAACGCGATGCGGGATGGTCGCTGCAGTACAGACCTTCAATGCTGTTCTCGCGACGCTAATGCCCGTTTATCATTAATATTATTTACTAAATGATGCCCTTAATGACAAATAAAAATCGTATAACAGGAAATAAAACATTAAAGAAAAAACCGAATAATAATAATAATAATAATAATAATAATAATAATAATAATAATAATAATAATAATAATATTCTTTGGAAGCTTGAATTTCAAGTCAGTGGCCCTTACGGTGGGCTTGTTCCATACGAATAGGGTCCATCTCCTGAATAATAATAATAATAATAATAATAATAATAATAATAATAATAATAATAATAATAATAATAATAATAATAATAAAGACTTTTAGAACTAAAGCATTTCAGTGACGTTACCCTTTTTACAGCTGGTTCCAATCTGTTTCTAGAACTACACGAATATTTCTTCGCAAAGACCTATGGCTCGGTAGAACTTAGAATCCCAGATAGCAAATAGAACTATGAGAGCTGCTAAAACACTGCATAGGAGACACAGATGTACTCATTATTGAGCTGAATATCACAAGGCCAAAAGCTAAAAAAAAACAAAAAATCAGGCTGAAACTAAGAAAAAAAAAAAAAAAAAAGTAAACTTGGTCTATATTCGTTACAACTAAAAAAATGCAAAAACTCCATTTACTTTGGTCAAACGAAAAGGTCAGGAAAATTGTAAGCAAACTGGTCCCGAGTAAACCCATCAGTACTAAAAAAATGCAATACAAAGGCTTCTGACATCTCTGGTAGCAGCTGACACCCTTGCCAGTCATTTTGCTGATGTATCAGAAAATCCATGACCAACCCTATGCAGACTATAACCATAGGAAGAACAGAAAAATTATTTTCACTCCATACAGACAAGATCCTTACAATGTACCCTGCTCCAGGAGAACATTTGAATCATGTTGCAAATGCTAAATAATCTGCAGCTGGCATAGATGAAATCTCATAAGTAATGATTAAAAATGTCACAGAAAACACAAAAACACCATTTTAAGTATTATAAATTGGGTATATATTAAAACTAGTTTTCTGCATGTCTGGGAAACATTACTGTTGTTACCTTTTCTTGAGCCACAAAAAGACTGCCCATTGATGACAAGCTGCCACCCCAGTGATTTAACTTCTTGCCTTTGTAAAATTATGGAGATGGTAAATGTTCACCATATGTGGTACTTAGACCATAAACAGTAGCTTTCCCTAGCCCAGTGCAGATTCAGAAACATGCATGGAGATTTGCGAGTCTGCATGGGAATCCTCTATTTGTGAGGCATCTGCATTTCAAGAGCACCATGTTGGTATATTTTTTTATTTAAGAAAGGCATATGACACAAATGGAAATGTTATTTTGCAGGACCTTTATGACTGCGATCTGAGAAAGAATACCCCTTTTTTTTACAGTATTTCTAACATTTTTAAGATTTCATGTACAAATAGGAGCAACGCTATCAAGTACGATGTGTCCAAAAGAAGTATTGCTCACAGCAGCATATTAAGTTTTTTTGCACTAGCTATCATATTTTATCAGTATAAAATATACACACTATTTGGATGATCTCTCATTTTCAATGGATGCCTCAAAATTAAACTGGCAGAATGACAACTTCAACCAAGTATTAACAAAATAGTGAAATGGGGAGAAATGCATGGTTTTGGATTCTTGGCAACAAACTGTTTGTTAACGTTTGTCAAATAAAAGGTGTCCATCAGGTCTAGATTTATGTTATGAAAGGGCAAATGGTTCCTTGCGTTAGAACCAAGATTCCTTGGGTTGGTATTTGAGACTAAGCTTACATGGAACTCTCATTTAGTTGATCTTAAGGCAAAATTTATGAAGTCCATGGACCTGGCGTGCTAACTGCAAACAGCTACTGATATTGTGCAAGGCAGTAATCCTACCAAATTGCGCCATGGAAGTGAGATATTCACTGTGATGACTGTTTTTTCGTTGACTGTGCAACACTTGCTGGTAGTGTCCCAATCTTGGGGTCCTCAGAAGAGATTTCCTTTCTGAATGCCAGGATGGCAATTCAAATTAACAACACCTGTGTCTATTCTCTAGAATACTCAGAATACGTTCATTTTAAACGTTATGGTATCTTAAAGTTCATAGAATGTGGACTCCTTGACAAAATATAATTCATTTTTAATGGCACACTTAATAAGAGAATACTGTCCTAGGAGCTTTTAGGATTTTTAAGCTACATAATTTTAATTAGTTTCATAATTTATTAATTTAATTTCATTACTATTTTATAGCTTTTATGAACAAAAATCTGATTTTACTGACATAAGTTCGGTGGCAATGACATTTGTTGTGACACCAGAAAAATCTATTATAAATCAATCAGTCAATTAGCATCAACTTCAACGGTCATCATACTCAACTATTGTTATATAATGATATCGAAACTTTTGGATCATCACTCTTCCAGCTAGTTATAAGAAAAAGTTAAAAGTCTAAAAAAATACAGCGTGATAAAAATATCCAGAAACAATTAATCGTGAATATTATTTTGTTAAGTATTCTGCTTGAAATATTTTTCAATTGGGAGCATGGATAATAACTTGAGTTATCAGGGCTTGAGGATCTTTTAAATGTCGCTGAATTAGGAAACTAACTTTTGTTCACTAAATATACACAGACCAGCAATTATACACAAATATATAAATATATATATATATATATATATATATATATATTTCAAAGGTTATACTATTAATATCATATATATATTAATAAAAGGCCCATAAAATAAATAATTGGGGGACAATACACCCATAAAAAGCCCATAAAACCCCTTTGAACAACTGGTACCCATACATTTGAGTACCTTGTTTAAATACATAATATGTATACATCATGTATTATATATAATACATAATATATATATATATATATATATATAAATATAATATATATATATATATATATATATATATCACACATTACCACAGGTGAAAAATAAGAAAGGGTGTCTCTGGCCAGACCGGTTTCGACTTTATTTCCAAGCCATTGACGAAGGACTGATACAGAGTGTGAGAAGTCAAAATATATATACTACAAGAACAGTAAAGACAACATACACAACCGTTAGAGCCTACATATCCCCACTCAGGTCGGTGTCGAGGTAGGACTATTTTTAAAAAGAGCATTTGGCTAAAAATCACAATAGACTCTCAGGGGACATTGCTGATAAACAGACCATACCTCAGATCCACACCTGGCAGGTGTCATGGAGGAGAGTTTGAAACTCATTAACATTACTACCCTCATACTGTGTTTACAAATACGATAATCCTATTTTCATACATCTCTACTGCCTACCTTAGAAAGTTTAAAACAATTTACAAATTTCTTTTGATATTAAAGGATCAAGTTTATACATCCCTTAACTGATATTCATATTATGTTGTAACTTTTCTTTTATAAAGCTAGATTCAATGATGTTCCTTTCCAGTGCATTATTAGAATATACAATCTTTTTTGCCCCTTCCCAGTTGATAGCATGATTGTTCTCACTAACATGTACAGTACAAATATACCACTGTTCCCTTGGCATATCTCACACATTTCTTATGCTGTTCAATTCTTTTTTTCCAGTGCTTTCCCGGTTTTGGCCAATTTAAAGTTGTCGGAAGACTTACACGGAATTTTATATACACACCCTTTGAACATTGTCTGGGAGTTCTTGATAAGTATATTTTTATTGTTGTAACACAGTTCTTAAAAATGGACATTAACGCCAAAATTCTTATTTTTCACCTGTGGTAATTGATAAATGAATCACGTACAAAAGTGATAATAATTATATATATATGATACATATATATACATTTCTCAGGGCCTGAAGAACCGATATAGAAATATATCATATATCTCAGTATATGGATATATAAAATCATAAGTACTTTTCTTGGACCAATACACCGCTGCTGTATATTCTGTCAGATAACCGTTGACCCAGAAGGACGGAAATTAAGCTATTCCCTGGTGTTTTTGGCCTCATTAACTTTTTCTGACTACGAGTCCGGTGGTCGTATTTTCTGGAACACCTTCACAGAGAAATTTGGATTGTTAAACGTTCAATGTCATCCGATTTCCAGACCTCTGAAAGGTTCATATTGTTGGTTTGATTGATGAGAGAAATCCCTAATATGCAAAAATCCCAGAACTCTCTTTGAAAACATATCGTTGAAGTCTTTTCAGTGCTCTGTTAATCTTTGCGACATGGATCTACCCATCTCCCCCAAAAATCTCATTACAATTGCTGCTTATATTTTGTAAATCCCAGCTTCTTCCCCTCTTTTATATCAGTATATATTAATATATAAAATCCTCAATGGAATTTCATTTCTAATGGAAAATAAAGGATTATTAGACATTAGTGTTAACAACAAAAGTGTTTTTAGTAGTACGGATTTATTTTGTCGTTAAAATCTATGTGTCTGTTGTTAGTGGGACCTCTATAGTATATTCTATTCGCTTTATCATATATATTCTCGATAATGTATATGGGTAAATACTTGCATTATGCTGACGGATCGTGTTCAATATTTATCTAATACCCAACTGATTGTATTCTAGGACCCACGTGAATGAGTTGTAGCTATCTTGCATCTTTACGGAGTGACATCGTGGTAACGGAAATTAAATGAAAAATTCAGCGAAAGTGGGTTTCCTATTCCCCTGAAATGAAAATCTGTTCTGTTCTTCATAATTAGTACAATCAGGAATTAATTTTCCATCCTTTTCCCATTCTGTTTTAAATTTTATGGTTGGATGTTTGACCGGAATTTAGTCGATTAAAAAAAGACTGAAATCTCACAGTTATTGTGAGAAATAAAAATATCATCTATGAATTTCAGCCAGATTAGCAGGGTTTGATAGACGACAAAATTCCCCTTTTGCAATATTCCATTTAAGGTTTGCTAATTTGTTGATAAGATTATGTTCTGTTGCACAGCCAAAATTTATGTTTGAAAAAATTACCATAGAAGTTGACATTTTAGTTACACAGAGGTTGATTTTTTTCACCTTTTTTTAGTTTTGCCATGAAGGTTTAAATGTTCTGTCATTGGTCAGTAACTTCCTCTTTTTTTTGTGGTGTTGCGGCTCACAACTTGGGTGATTTTAGTGACTCGACATCTAAGCTGAGCAATTTTCATGTTATAACAGATATTTAAACTTCATTTTTAAAATGTATAAAAGATCATAGGTGACCAAACCTATTCCTGATGGTTTTCTTAGAATTTTCATGTTCAATTGGGAATGACAAAATTCAACAAAATTCGCCATAAATCTTAAATATTGTGCACTGAGACTTCCCCCTGTTGCAAATTAAATGAAAATAAAGTAATTTGAAGAAACAGATATTTCTTCTAAAAAAAATATATAAATATATATTATATTTCTGAGAATAATGTATACATATTTTCCACGATACATGACACATACATCCACACATTATACATATATTTTTTTATTTTGGCCCTATACATAACTAAAAGAAAATGCACACAAAAACTTTTGCATAAAACAAATAATATACAAAACACCATATAAATATATATATATAATATATATATATATATATATTTTAAATATATAATCAATGCAGAATACTACCTGGTTATCAGACAAGTAATCACATCTATTCTTGTTTTCCTCACTTCATTGAATTAGTACCTGATTTTTTCTAACAAACACGAGGCACAGGTGGATAAGGGATTACTCTAAAGCAGATAACATTGATCCGCTAAAAAGCTCATTAATCATGTGAAAAATCAAACTAAGTTTATGATATAAGTGTGGTATATCAATCAATTAAACAAAATATACACACAGTAAAGTGCATACTCCCTCAGGTGAACAACTGTTTCCCTAGTCTTAATTCACTTCTGCAAAACTAATGGAACAAAACATGTTTATCTACTTTGCCTTATATAATTAATAATTCACTGATAGTCAGTTGAAACACAGTTTCCACTAAATACAAAAATTTATTTTAAATTCAAAATTTATAATTACAATTCACAGTCTGTAAATTTACCATTTCTTAAATTAACAGAGCAAAAATTTAATTAATTCTTGCTCTAAATTATTAAACAAAATCTGGATCTCAAAAAACTTTGAATTTATCCAAAAATTAAATTAATTAAGCAAAATTTAAACTATAAATATAAATTGTGGATGTGGAAAGAAAATCTTAACAAATGTCCGTATTAAATCAAGTATGCGATGTTAAATTATTCTCATATTTAAAACTGAAGTCTCTCTAAATCTTCTCTCTCTCTTCTCTAAAATGTCCAAAATCAAGAGATTACAAACCTTACACACAATAATATGCAAAGATTTATCCAATCGATAATTTCAAACTATCCATTCCCTAATAATGTTATGACAAATAATTCACTTATACCAACATACACAAGCTTTGGAGGTCTTTCTTCAAAACACTTTTTGGGTATGGCCCCATGACTGGTTTCCTAAATCATGGGCTCAAAAGCTAGTTAACACCAGTGACCAACAGATTATTTTAAGTTAACTTCTCTCTTTTGAAGGAAAAAGAGAGTCTGTCTTACTCTTACCTTACAGACTCTTACAGTTTGTTCAGGTTGCCTCAGGTCCCTCAGTGTGAGGCACCTCTGATGTCTACCAGAGAAACCCGTAACCATCTTCAGTATATTTTGCATCTTCCAATCTTGGATGGTCTGGGATATCTTATATATAAGCTTATTCTTAAACAGGTGGTCTCCCTGGTCACTATGAAACGTTCCACAGATGAGCTGGTAATGCATTGAATAGACGCTGCATTATGATGCTGGTGAATACAGATTAATGTCCTGTGTGTTTCCAGTGTTTTCCTGGTAAAAATAGTTTTGGGCACTATTAATCTACCTCTGTTGGCTTTTTCTGATATTTTTATGCTCCATGATGTTTTTGTAATTCCTTCTTTCTGTTTCCATGACTTGGATTATCATGTCAGGTTCTCTTCTCCTTTCAAGACTGTATAAAACAAAAATTGTAGTCTTTCCCAGTAGTCAAGGTCCTTAACTTCTTAATTCCCGCTGTAAAGGACCTTTGTACACTCTCTATTTGTGCAATATCCTTTTGGTAGTGTGGGTCACCATATTATATTGCAATATTCAACTGTAAAAAAACATACGTTTTATAAAGCATAATCATGTGTTCAGCTTTTCTTGTTTTGAAGTGCCGGAACAACATTCCCATTTCTGCTTTGCATTTTGCCAATAGTATTGCTATTTGATCACTGCATAACATATTCTATTCCAAAATTGTCTCATTATTAAGAGTTCTTTAACCCCATGCATATTAGAGGCATTCATTATTTATCCAGGTGCCATAGTTTATTGATTCAAATTTATCACTTTAAATAACATCCTATTTACCTCTGCCCATTTATATATTTTTGTTTAGGTCTCTTTGTAGGCAGTTCCTATCTTCATCACAAGTACTGGCCCATCTTATTCTTGTGTCATCATCAAACTTCTCACTACCAGCCTTAACATTACTGTCTATGTCTGCAATCATAATCACAAACAGCAATGCAGCTAACACTGTACCTTGTGCCTTCATACCGGATATTACCCATAGCACTCATCGGGCGATTTCTCATAGTTTGCAATCACTATCTGTTTTCTGTTTTGCAAAAATTCTTTTATCCATCTTCCTACTTTGTCCACAATGTCATGTTTTCTAATTTTTTTGCTAATATATTATGGTCTACCTTATCAAAAGCTTTTGCAAAGTCTAACAGGGTAAACCACATCTGTATCTTTTTCGTTTATCATATTTTTTATATATATTTTCATGGTGGACTAACAGTTGGGTTTGTGTACCTTTTTCAGGTACAAAACCATGTTGTCTTTATCAAACAAACTATTTTTCATTAAATGTTTCATTATATTTTTCATTCACCCTTTCATAAACTTCCATAATGTGATGTTAGACTCACAGGCCTATAATCACTTGCCTCTAGTCTTGATCCACCTTTGAAAATAGGGGTAATATATGCTAATTTATGCCCATCATAAATCTTGCCTGTATCTACACTTTGTCTTAATAATATTTTGAGCAGCTTTGCGATAAACTGAACTTTCTTTCTTTAACAAAATAGCAGGGACGCCATCTGGTCACGGCTGCTGATCCATTTTAATTTCATTAATAGCCTGCACAATATTGGCTTCATTGATATCTATGCCCAATAAATATTCACTATTTTCATCTCTTATTTCTGTATCATTATCTTCATTATCAATTCTAGGTGTAAATTCTCTCTTATATCTTTCTGCTAATATGTTACATATTTCCTTTTTTTCATTCGTTAATCGCCCTTCAATTCTTAGAGGGCCTATTTCTACTCTTCTTTTATTCATCTTTTTCACATATGAGTAAAATATTTTGGGGTTTTGCTTGATATTTTGTAGGGTCTTTTCTTCTAAGTCCCGTTTTCATTTTCTTTTGATTGTATAATCTTTTCTTCTGCATTTTCTATCTTACTTTTTAGTTCCATCACTTTCCATGCATTCTTTTCTTTTGCAAGACCTTTTTTCCACTTTCTGATTTTCTGGAACAAGATCCTTCTGTCTCTTGGTATGCATGACCGATGTTTACTTTTCTTCTTCAATATATATTTATCCACTATTTCCTCTAATATTTTATATAATATATCTGTATTTACCTGTATCTTATCACTTACAAATATGTTTTCCCAGTCTTTGTTTAATTCTTCATTTATTTCTGACCATTTTATATTCTTACTATAGAAATTGTATTTTCCATATCCTTCCCATTTTTTTCCTCTTGCTTATCTCTGTTTTCATTGCTTTGGAACGGACTGTCAATTCTATGACATTATGGTCTGAAATACTCGTATTATACACTATTATTTCTTTAACATAGTTCACCTCATTCACAAATACTAGGTCTAAAATATTATCCTTTCTTGTTGGCAGGTGATTTATTTGCTGAATGTTATGTTCTAGTAGCATATCTAATAGCTTTTCAAATTGCCTCTTATCTTCTGCTCTACTATTACACTCTTTTTTATATGTATAAATACAACCACAATCTCCTATTCATTCTTTCCAATCTACGAAAGGAAAGTTAAAGTCTCGGATAGGAGTATATTCCAATCATTGTGATTTCTACATATCATCAATTTGTCAATTTATTATGTCAAACTCTTTAGTATTAGGGGGTCTGTATATTACAATGTTTACTAATTTTTTCAGATTCAAATTCTACTGCTATTAATTCACATTCTGTGTTAATATATTTCTCACAGATTTTCCTTGATTTGACTCTTCCATATATCTTCCCCTTGATTCCTATTTTTTCTATCTGATCTATAAGTTTGGAAGCCCTTTATCTGATCATCATTACCAGTCTCTTGTGAGTGCCAGGTTTCACTTATATTCATTATATCTATTTTTTCAGTTTGGGTTAGTAGTTCTAAGAACTCTAATTTCCTTTTTGAGTTACTTGAAACTAAACCCTGTGCATTCATCACTAAGATGGTTTGCATTTTATCCCCATTATCTAATATGGGTAATAATAAGGATTTTCCCATGTCTCTTTCGTGCTCTGATATGTTGCTCTTTTCTTTATTTCCATAGCTTCGGACATTAAAAAATCCAACATTTCCAAAATAGTTGATCTTCCATCTTCATAATTATTCATTTTGTGTTTGTATCTGCACCTATCTCCCTTATCTGCCATCCATTTTGCATCATAGATACATTGCTTTGTTGCACTGTACCTGGTGCTGATGCCTCATATCGTGGTGCTGACATTTTATGACGTGGTGTTGGCTTGCTTTTTTCCTTTCGTCTTATACTCTTTATTCCTTTCTTTATTTGTTTCATTTTACTTTGATTTTTATATGTATTTGCTTTTGATTTTCGTTCTTCATGGCAACAGGATGCATGTATCTGCACTTTTGTTGAATTAAACCTTTTCCTTCTTTCAGGTTTTACATACTTTTGGATGTAGATCGCTGCATTCAACCTCATATTGTCTAGATATGCACACTTGCCATAAATCTCATAGTTGTGACATATCTTGGGATGTTTGTAGTGACATCTTTCACCGAATCTGCAGTTCTTCCAAGGCAACCACGGCCAGTAGGTCAATTAATGACCACCACAATCCTGGCAGAACAGGGGACACGTTAGGGATGGGGAATCCAGCCAACCCTCGAGAAGCAGTGGAGAACCTCCACCAGTGCGGTCACTGCTCCTACTCAAGCTGGGAGTGCCAGGAGGAGAAGTAATGCAGGTGCTCCTCCCGGCCCTCAGTCCGAGAGACCATGGTGCCAGTGTTGTTGGTACAGGTAGGAGAGCGCCAAAGAGCTCTGATCAACAGTGGTGTAAGGGGTGTCTTTGTTAGAACACCTGGTGACAGGGTCAGTGCAGCCTATGAAAGGTGGTTTAGTTTTAAATTTACAGCAATTGGCCATCAGATGGTAACCCAGAGGACTGTGAAGCAACAGGTAACCATCAATGGCCAGCTAGTGACACATACCGTCTATGTGGTGCCACATTACAAGTAAGTAGGAATTTCAGTTATTTTAGGAATTGATTTTGTGGATAGGAACAAAATAATAATAACTGGCAGAGACGGGAAAGGGATCGAAGTGTGTTTAAGGACAACGTGAATCCCCACAGAGGGGAGAGACCGAGGTGCCTACAGTCTCCCTAAGATCGAAGGGTGGTGGGGGAGGAAGTACCTGCCACCACAGAGGCGGGAGATGTGGCACCACCCCGGACCCGCTCATCCCTCACGTGACACCTGCACGGAACTTACTGGGAGGCACTTTAGTGTATGATCAGACCCCATCAGAAATGGAAAGATTTTATCATTCAGGTCTGAGCAGGTAATATGGCGAGTTAATGTGCCATTTATTAAAGTTAGCGATCAGCGTATTGTATTGAACAGTGGGTTGATATGCGACCTTGAACCTTGTGAAATAGCATATGCTTCTCACACTAATGACCTTGCGCACACATCAGGGTCATGGTGAAGAATGTCTACATAGGCTCCTGCAAACAGCTGGTTGGTCTACCCCCTTCCCCCGACTGAAATGGTCGTATTTTAAGGCAGGCTTCAGGCAGCTTTAAGTGGACTTTCCTGAGATTGAAGGGTTACTATCAAAATATTGTCAAGAAAATTGTAGAAAGTTATCAAACTGTAATTACAATTGGCAATGAAACCCCAGGCAGAATAAAAATTTCCCTTTTTGTTATAGAGACCGGGGATCAACCACCCATAAGATCTAAGCCATATAGAATTCCAGTTTGTTATCAGTGGGAAATGGAGAACAAAATTAATAAATTAAGGGAACAAGGGACAATTAGAGAAAGTGAATCTCCCTGGGCCTCGCCAATCGTAATGGTTAAAAAGAAGGATGGTTCTCTTTAGGCTGTGTGTTGATTATGATGGTTAAAAGAAGGATGGTTCTCTTAGACTATGTGTTGATTATAGAAAGTTGAATAGTAGCACAAAGACAATGCATTCCCAATGCCCTCTGTCGAAGAATTGTTGATTAAGGTCAGAGTTAGTAAATTCTTCACCGCTTTGGATTTAAAGTCAGGTTATCATCAAATACCTTTAGACAAGAGTAGCAAAAGAAAAGACAGCCTTTATAGCTAATGATCAATTGTTTGAATATAATTACCTTCCTTTTGGAGTAAAGAACGCTCCTGCCCATTTTTCACATGTTATGATGTCCATATTAGCGTTGCTATTGGGGCATAGTGTGTTTGTATACTTTAGATGACAATCATAATAGGGGCCACAGTAGAAGAACATAAGAAGAACATTATTGAAGTCTTACAAGCTTTAAAACGACATGGTATGAAAATTAATCTAACCAAATGGAAATTCTTTCAGCAGAAGTTGAGTTTTAGGGGCATCCCAACATCTGAAGGCCTTAAGCCTTGTGCAGATAAAGTAGCAGCAATTAAAGAATTCCCCACCTGAAGAATGCAAAAGAAGTTGCCAGCTTCCTCGGACTCGCAGGTTACTATCATAAATTCATAAAGATTTTGGTAAAATAGCGAGACCACTAGATTCATTGAGATTTTCATTAGGGACAGGAGGAAGAAATAGACTTTCAAAATTAAAGATTCCACTCACTAGTAATGAACTGTTATCTTACCCAAAGTTCGATCGACCATTTCCAGTAACCACTGACGCGAGCAGCTATTGGGGAGTAATATTTTCTCAAACTGACAATGCAGGGAATGAAAAGCTGATTTCTTGTGCATCACGAGCATTAAAGGGGCAGAAGTATACTTTGGTACCTTCGATAGAGATGCATTGGTGGTTCTATGGAAGCTGGAGAGACATCGCTACTTTTTGCTGGGAGCATAAAGTCAAAGTAAACACAGATCATCGCTCATTGAGAGATTTATTCAAGAAAGGGGATTTAACCATCGCCAGGCTCGTTGGATTGAGCAGCTGTTAGATTTTGGTATTGTGGGAATTGAACATATAGTAGGAAAAACAAATAAAGTAACTGATGCTCTCTCCAGGAGTGCCATAATGGAGTTACACCTCAAGCAGCAAAGCGAAGCAACACAGAGAAAGAAACAGTTGCATGCCTCAGAGGCACCCAATGTTGAAAGCGGGAATAACTCTGTAACTCAAGGTTAGTGAGATGGAGAAAGATGTTGAACCAGCTGTGTGAGAATGACAGGGCTGAGCCTCCAAGCAAGCGATGCTCTGGCAGTGAGAGAGTGTGTGATCAATTTGTGTGGTTGGAGGATTTGTGTGGTTGGTGTGGAATGGGTGAGAGGTCAAGTCGAACCCTGGATTGAACAGGTTAAGTCTTATGTAAGAGGGTATGAGTAACGAGTTTCCCGATTTCTAATGGTGCCCAAAGATGTGTTCTTCCTTGAAGGCGATATCTTATTTTGTAAATATTAGAAGAAACCGGGCGATATCCGATCTCGCGTCGTCCGTCCTCCCTCTTTGGTAGAAAAGCCATCCACATGATGTAAGTCCCTGTGTATGACATATAGGTATAGAAAGGTCCTCAAGGACACGAGAATCCTTTTTTTTTTTTTGGGGGGTTAGGAAAAAAGGCTGTAAAATTCATCTCTCAGTGCCATCTGCAGTACCATGAAAAACCATAGACATACTATTCCGAAGGCTCAGATGTGGCCAGTGGAGCCAATCAAATTTGCCAGAGTACACATTGATGTTGTGGGACCTCCCCGCCCCCACCCTCCCCTGGGGATGGGCAATTCAGGTATGTGTGTGTGATGGTGGATGCTTTCACGCGGTATACGCACACATATACGATGGTGGATAAATCGGCAGTATCGGTTGCCAGAGCCTTGAGTTCATTCATAGTGAAGTTCGGCTGCCCCCATACGTTAACCAGTGACAATGGACGTGAATTTATTGACAAGTAATAAAAGACCATAACAAATGTGTTGAACGTGGAACATATCACGATCGCCTCTTACCGCCTTCAGCCAATGGAGTTGTTGAATCCCAAAATAGAGAAGTAACAAATATTTTGACATATTTAGTAGCAGACAGTCTGAATCAGTGGGTAGAGATGTTGCCAATGGCGGAACTTGCACTGAATACGGCGTATAACGGCTCCATAAGAGATATTCCCCGTATTTTTTAGTGTATGGACAGGACCCTTCATTGCCATATACTGTGATCATGGGCACTAGAACTTTACCACTATATAGTGTCGAACAATACTGGGTGATGTTCTGTAACCTGACCCAAAGAGTATTTAAGACAACGCAGATGCTTTTGTTGAGGGCCAGTGAAAATTTCCAGACAAAATATGATCAGCTGTTCCTCACGCAAACATCTAAGATACAATAATATAAAGGGACAGAATCTATCTGAAAAAGGCTGCAACCGAGAGCATAAACTCAGGCCCGCCTATTTAGGATTGTAATGTGAAAGAAATTAAATACGACACAGCTGTGATCCAGCATATTAAAACCGGTGTCAAGGCGAGTACCACTTATCACACATGCATCCCATCAAAGATGATGTCTTGATGTGGCACCTGAATAAGCCAGTAACCCTTTTCCAGGACTGCCTGGCTATCTGGGGGAGGAGAGTGAAGATTATGTGCAAACATGTCTGGGGATCATTAATAGTGCACCCAATGTGCATACAGACTAAGGTTACACAAGTATTGGTGTCATGTACTGTTGTGAAAACATAAATGTCTATATACTTGCATTCCATGTTCTTTTATTTCATTTTTGTGGTTGATTTTATTCATGTCTGTTGCAGTCATTTGTTCTTTTTATTCAATTTCTGTGATTTTTACAAAAATTATTTTTGTCTTGATTGATAGTAATCTGGTTTTTGTCTTGTTTTGTTAATTGAAATGCAGGTTATTGCACTCCAGTTCTAAAAAACTCTGTGTGTTAATGTGGAGACCGGAAATCTAAGACACTGAAACAGACCAATTGTAACCTTTAAAGAAAGATTTCCGTATCGACTGGAAAGGAAGGGTTTTGTCTTTTCCCTCGCTAACAGTAACACGTAAAACGACAGCATAAACTAACCTGTTGATAGAATGGTATAAATGTAGCCAATCCTAAACTTTCACTAGAAAAATGAAATATTAAACTCCAGATGTCATGTGTTTCAAGAACGTTACAGACATTCTGAGTTATAAAAAATAACAAACGTGAACATATTTGCCTGAGAACTTACGCGTTATTCTTCATCACCAGCTTATTCTTGATCACGCAAAGCCGCTGTTGTGAAAATATGGAACGTTCGTTCCTCCCTTTCACATTAGCATATGAATCCTTTGGGACATCTGCTCACGAGTAAACTTATACTAACTATGCCAACTAACTAACACTAACTGTTCTGTTGTGCAGAATATGGAATGAAAAAAACAAAGCATGGCTGGGAATTAAAGTCATAACGAAGGAACCAAAGAAAGGTGACGTGACTGAATAATGTAACTATAGAGGCATTGCATGTTCGTCTGTTGTAACGGACATTTTTAATGATTATTGTCAATTGGGGAAGAAAGTTCGATAAAATGCGTGAAGATGAACGAGCTGGATTTAAAAATGCAGATAGTGCGCAGCAGTGTACAGAATTTAAAGTTCTCCTTTTGATAGCCTTTTTATTTATTATCATTACAAGACAACACTTGACAGCATCCGCAGATCAATATCATGGATGGTCTTGCGTCACAGTGGCATCCCGGTAAATATGTAAAGCTAATTCAAATTATCCATGAACGAAGTAGATGAAAGGTGCTGACTGGGTCTCATCCAGTGAATTTGCACTAAATAGTTGGGGTACTACAAGGGAGTCTTATCTCACCTTTATTGTTTACCATTCCAGCAGATTTGATAGGGAAAAAGTGTCGGGGATGGAAGAGAAGATTTAGACTGAAGGAATGACAGAAATTTCACATACTTAGAATATGTAGACGGTGCTGTTTTAAATCAGCAGAGCTCCATGGTGATTTACAAAGCATCTTGAAGAGAATGTATCATGTATCTAGAGATATGTGACCCAAAATGAATATGAAAAAGCAGAAGTAATAAGGACAGGTATTTTGTTTCCTTTGAGTATTCATCCGGAACCCGTCACCTGTATCAAACACTAAGAATGTGTTATTCTAACAAATGAAATCTGCTGATTTTTATCATATGGTGTCATTCCAAGTTAAGTATGAGAGTTTTCTTTCAAAAGGAAACTACCATAATTTGATTATTGCAACGTGACATCATATGAAAGCATTTGAAAGCATTTTGTGTGTGCATGTACGGTAGAGTTGTGGCCTAGCACTCGCTGGGCCCGAGTTCGACTCTCCGGCCGGCTAATGAAGAGTTAGAGGAATATATTTTTGGTGATAGAAATTCATTTTGTTTTTATAGTGTGGTTCGGATTCCACAATTTTTATTTTTTATTTGCTAATCCATTGGTTCTTAGCCACGTTAAATAAATCTAATCCTTCAGGCCAGCCCTAGAGCTGTTAATCAGCTCAGTGTTCTGGCAAAACTAAGGATACCAACTTTTCCTAATGAGCGCCATATTCTTTGAAGCTTGAATTTTAAGTCAGTGGCCCTTGTGGGCTTGTTCCATATGAATGGGGTTCATCTTGAATAATAATAATGATTTGCCAGGTACACAGATACTTTGTACACAAATGCAGGATAGTCACAGTATATAAAAGTTATTCATCTCAATTTTTCACTAGGAAGTGCTCATGAAACACTGAAGGAAATGAACATCATTTATGCCTGTTATGTCTCGTGACAAAACAGTTCATTGAATATTCTTGTTGCTCCTCAGTTATCCTGTACTGACGAAGGGACCCATGATATATTATTTGTTGGTAGTTTCATATATAAACTCCCTAATTGCTAATTTCCTATAAATTTGTTACTTCAGTGATTATGAGAGCTTACGATTGAAGAATAACGACGGAATGTTATTTATTGATAAAAAAAAATATGAAAAACAAGCCGTATCATTCTGTTTCACCTAGAAAAGGAGTCTTGAACATATAACACCACTGCTTTTATCTTATGAAAGTCTCTGAACTTGGAGTATATATTATTCATCTGAAATGCAGCAGGACTTGAAAACTGGTTATATTGTATCATAAAACATTTGTAAGTAATTAAAAATGTGGTTATTTTATAATTGAAACTTGCCTTGTACCATGCCTCAATGTCGTTTACTGGATGCTAGGGTTGAGTAAAAATTGAAGGTTTCAGTTTATGCAGACAAAGTTTTGAAATAAAATATTCCTAAGCACAAATTCTTACCCCAGATATGCAAAGATATATCCCTTAGATTATTTTGGCCCATTTTAAAATGGAAATTTTGTTCTCTACTCGTGTGTGTCGTCCTCCAGGCAACTCTCCTCTATAACCCCCATCATCTAGAAGTTCTTGAAAAGAATCTCTGAATTCTATCATATCCTGAGCTGGTATGGCTATTTGACACCGAGAGCCACCCCTCGCTAATGTTTGTGGTACCTGAAAACACAAGATGTGAAGGAAAACGAGGTTATTGCAGACTTGAACAAAGAAAGTAATACTTAAAGATGTTGCAAAACATTCTTAGCATTTTAGGTCCCACAGGTTAAAATTTACTTGTCAGTGGTGTTTGGTTTCTATGGACCATCATACTTCGTTTTTTACCTAAAGTTCAAACTACACGAATAAATATATCTTAAATCTTATCCTTTGTTTTTACTGGTTCAAATGTACTTTCAGGCTTTACACAGCAGAATTGTTTCAAGTTGTGGGCATTGTAAAATTTTATGTGCTGAGATGACATAAAAACATCTTTATTTTCAACGATTTATCAAAAAGACAACTAGTCTCATTTTCTACTTCTTTCAATTAATTTGATTGTACCATTGTTGAATGCCCAAAACTCCTCCACCCTCTACCTGTCGTAACCGTCTTCCTTGCTATTCACTTACCCATATTCCAGTCGCCTTTTTTTTTTTTTCTCCTCCTCCCAAATTCTATAAAGGTTGGTTATATGTAAATATATATATATATATATATATTTATATGCATATATATATATATATATAAAAATATGGGATTAAGTGAGATCATATATATATCTATATCATTAATTATAACACAGTTATATCAATATATAATTTATAATTAATATATATTGCTGGATATATATATAAAATATATAAACGGGAATGGTAATTATTGGAAATATTTACCCTTCAACCCTCCTTTCTGCAACCCTCCTTTCACAATTATTACAGTAATATAAAGCATGAGAATAAATGTTTAAACATTCTGAAATTCATAATAAAATCAAAATTTCCTCTGTGGGTAAATAACTCTGCCCAAAGAAGCACAATCTCACCCATCCCATGAAATATTTAACCTTCCTTTGACTAAGTGATCTGCCCGAGGACTTAATTCCATGTGTGGTCCTATGGAGATTAGTCCTTGTCAGCATGGGAGTGACTTACAAGAGAAAGTGAGGTGGCCCTTAGCAACTGGCCGCAAGTGCTGGCGCCATGACACCTGGGCATGAGTGACCTCGCAAGGCAGCCTGCCCGCCAAATGCCACGTGCGAGTCCTTTATAGAAAATGGAGTACCAGTGAAGACAACACCATCTGGATGGAGTTGAATCTTAATCCTCCGACGTTACAAAAGGGCGTCGCATGGGCACACCGCTCAGTCCGTTCTCAGAAGTCTCAGAACGCTCAGAGACGTTGGTCACCCTGTCCAGGACACTTGCAGTCCTCTTGCTCCCTTCGAGCTGCCCTTTGCTTTCTCCACGCAGCTGGTCTGGAAGCCTGAGTTACTTTTGTGGTGACCCCCTTCATTATCACCCTTCATAGCTGGCGCCTTTTGACGAGGAAACCCCCATCTCCTGAAGAAGGTAATGTACCCGAATTAAGGTTTTTCGAAGTCAGTCACGTACCCTATTATTTTCTCACTATTTTATTTTCTTTTCTCAGTGCGATTTACCTCAGTGAGACCTGTGATCATAAGTGAAGTGCGTAATATAGTAACGTAGAGTATTAACAAGTGTTACAGGATCGAGTTGCTTGGCACCATAAGTGCAACCCCCTCGATTCCCTTTAATTACGCTGCTGACTCTTTTAGTAACCGTTGCATTCTCGATTGCAGATAGGAGTGCTTGTTGTGGAACTACCTCATCATCTTGTGTGCGCACAGTGGCCTAACCACTGTATTTCCCATTGTGGTGCCCTTGGAAGCGGGTCCCCTTGGGTATCATCGTGGATCTTTCATCGACTGTATAGTTGATTTTCGACAGGACTCTGTACACCTGTCCATTATCATTTCACATTCTTCTTATTGTGTTTAATGTAAATATAATTAATTACGTGAACCCTAAGTGTTTACCTGATCACTCCCTCATTTGAAGAAGGCTTCAAGCCGACATTTTCTAATATGCTTTTGTCTGAACTCAGAACTAAAGTCAGATTCTTCTACCCCCCGGCCCCCACAAGGTAAGTTTCCGTGAATCTTCAGTCAAAACCATTCAGTGTCCTTAATTCAACAAAGTTAACCTCTGGGCCAGATCAAAACCATATCAATATATACAGTCATACTCAAATTCCAAGGCAGTTTTTTAAGTGTAAGGACGGTGGAGGCAATTTTCGTGATAAAATATGGAGTAGCTAATTATTTTGAATTGCTCACAAAATCTGAACCGCATGATATCAAATAGTCCATCGTTGTAAAATTAACATTTTAACTCTCATCAGAACATTTTGAATTTAACTTCTTAAGAATATCAAAGCGGTTCCATTTTGAACTCTCATTGCAGAATAATTAACTACTCCATATTTTATCACGAAAATAGCCTCCACCGACCTAACAAGGCACTTAGTTTAGAATAAACAACATTTGTTTGTGAAAATGGTCGCCCAACTGAGGGATATGAAAAAGGGAGAGACAGAGTAGCGCTAATGCAAAACCAGAAATTTTTGGGGATATCTTTACTCCTGCTAAACTTCTCCTTTCACTCACATCTGCCCAAAAAGCTATGTATCACTAAGGTATGACTAAGGCGAACTTGTATGTCCAATAGTACTCAACTCATTCTCCAGGCCATCTAAATCTTTAAACGATGACCGATGCTTAGTACCAATTGGGGCAATATACTTTTTTACTTGTGATGCAACAATGCCTGGATAAAACCTCTTCACTTTGAGGAGAATATTAACATTTTCTGGTAACATTTTCTGAACTTGGGATATGAGTTTATTCATGGAGGCCACACAACGCTCTTTTACACAAGTTACTTGACCTTTGTTCAGTATAAAGTATTAGAGAGAGTGGTGAAATCGTTGAGGAGGTAGTACATAACCAAGATATTTGAGATCAGGCAAGTTCTCATCAGAACATTTTGATAGGTGGCTGGGTTCCACTACAATCTACATGAGGCAGCGAAACATTGTGATGAGATCTTGTGTGTAATCTTTGTAACATCTGCATTCTTTGCCTGAAATATTCTGTGGACCTTGACTATTTAATTCAGTTTCCCTTACAAATATAAATTACAATTTATTTTCATCGTCCTTGTATAAACTGCCTAAAATTATACTTGCGGTAACGCTCCCTACAGGAAGACACTTCAAAATGTAGTTTTAAAGCATCCCACTGATCCACAATTATCTTTACAACCTCCAACCTGGCTAACCATCTACAAGCGGCTAATTCAAGCAACGTTTTAGGTGCAGTATTTTCCAAAGCTTTATGGATACCTTAATACTCACTGACTCTCTTCGAACTTTTCGGAAACCACGAATGAGTCTCTCTTAGGGGCCGTTCAAAAATTACGTAACGCCTTAGGGGTGGGAGTGTGACAGTGGTATAGAGGGAGGTGCAGCCATAAGTTACATAATACTCTCAGATTTTTCCTTTGTTGCTTTTGAAGAGATGTAAATGTAGAAGGACAGAAGAGAGAGAGAGAGAGAGAGAGATTCTGCAACAGACATTTATATTTTAGTAATTTTATGAATATGGTATTTAATTTTTTTTTGCATAATTATGTTTAAAAAATATCACAAACTCAACCCTTTTTTGTACTTCAACATTTTCTTCTATATGTATTACATGACGTAGAATATCACAAACTCACCCCTTTTCTGAGCTCCGACTTCTCTACTTTATGCATGACTATGACTTAGAAAAATATCACATTAAATCAATCCTCTTCTAAACATGGCATAAGAGAACATTTTCATTTTAAATTTATCTGTGATTCTTTAATATCATAACAAAAAGTATTAAGAAAAACCTAAAGGTAATAATTTCCAAGTATTAGACTAGTCTTTAATATATTATTGCAATAAAAAGGGAAACATACTAATTTAGGGTGTGGGGGGGGCGCTTACTAGTTGATATTTACATAATTTTCTAGGGGGTGGTCTGGACATGTGTTATGAGGCATGACAAGAGGGGAGGGGGGGAGGGTGAAAAATTACTAAAGTGTTGACGTAATTTTTGAACGGCCCCTTACCATGAAATCTAAAACAGCAGGAAGGCAATCTGAAGCTATATCACCAGCGAGGTGAAGGGAGTGCAACTCATCATTCTTGTATGCATATTCCAAATTCCTATTCTTTTCACGTGAATATAACTTTTGAATATTTGAGGTAGACAGGTGCAAATATAAATAAAATTCCTACAGGTTTTATGTTTCTACAATAAGTCCATATTTCTCAGAAATTTTCACAAAAAAAGTTCACAGATTTAATGAGTAAATGCTCCCCCCCCCCCGCCCCACAAACCATTCCACGTAGTCATTTTCCCCTTAAATTTGTAGAAAAATTAAATGAAGTAGCAACAGCACGAGACTTTTCCAAATACTCTATCGCTTTCGTGCGAGTAGGACGTGTCTGTGACGTGCTCTGTGAAAAGTGCCTGGCTTGCGCGATGTTCAAAGTGAATACGAAGGGGATTAAAAAAGAGAAAACAAATATTGTAGAAATTAAATCCAGTAGAAGGAAGATCAATATGGTAAACCAACATATCTGAGAAAGTGCTTAAGCTTCTTTAGACCTGAAATGAATATTGTAATCAGACATGCAAGTTAAGCATATAGGCTATTTGAACCTAGAACAAATTACAAGTCAGCGAAAGAGCATTTGTACACTGTGCACCAAAACTATACAACAAAATACTGCCTGAAGTGAAGATCGTACACGAAGAAAGCGAATTTAAAAAAGAACTAAAGACTCTCCTGTTCTGCAGGAGCTACGGTACTGACGAGAAAACACTAAAAGACAATTATAAAATATAAGAAGCACCTTATTTTGAAGAAGCACAAGGGCCCGCCAGACGGGGAATCAGTCATCCCTGTACATAAAACCAAACAAAGTGAATGGCAAAGACTTAAGTAGCTCACAGCCAAACACAAATGCCGTGTAATTAATTCAAATAGAAGAGGAGAAAACGATCCTAATTGTCTGAGAGATCAAACATGGGATTTACAAAAATACAGTCCCTTTTGAAATTATCTCGGTAACTAGTATCAGCGACATCTGTTGATGACTTGAAAACTATGAAACAATAAATGAACAGGCTAGTAAAAGAGGAAGCAAGCATAACATGATTTTGCTTTGACTGATTTAATGAACAGTAACAAAAGCTGTCTTCACAGTGTCTTTGTAGATCTTGAGATTTAAAGTTGATTAGGCTATAATGTGAACTGGGTTCATAACGTTAGATACTGCTTGAAATCACGAAGTCTTTAATAGTGATTGCAAGGTATGCGCTTAGATAAACCATAACTTGGATGAATTCATAAATTGCTAATACAGCACATCATGTGATATTTGTCAAGAGTAAATAAATACCAACACTGGTTTAAATAAAAATGCATGTGCAAGTGTGACATTTTACTTTTATCAATTAGGTTCAGTCAATTATTTTTACATTTAATTCATCATTTCCCGAGTTTTTTGGAATCTCTTAAGTCAACAGTGGTAAAGAATGAAAAGAAATGCCATATTCACCGCCTGTGATAATTTTAGAAAAATCTGTCGAACGCTGTAATAGAACTTCAAGACAGTACAGCCGTAGTGGCCTTCTTTTTTAACATTGACGTTTTCTTTTAAGCTCCAAACTTTAAAGAAAATGCTAACAATCTTAAAGCGTAGACTCGTGCAATTTTATTTGCGCTGCCAATAAGATTATTGTATTGAGGTGTACATATTTGATTGCAGATGAATTATAGATGAAAGAGTATAGGTAATTCTAAGTATTAGCTCCGCGCCTGTTTTTACCTTTTCAACTAGTTTTTTCTACACTTTTAGGGGTTCTGATACTGGCGGTGTATCTGTTTGATGTCGGTCAAATGGAATGTTCCTTCGCCGTGTTTAGTACTGGCCCTGAGGAGGGGGTTGGGTACCCATACATTAACAAGTTATTGCACTTGCCGGACGGGATATGAACCGTTTGAAACAGACGTACCCGTGCTCTGTCATGTGAAGATGGCGTATGGAAACCCCTTGTTGGATGGACTTCATGGGTTAATTACAGGTTAATTACACTCGAGCGCCAAAAGTTAAAGGTAAATTCATAATTAACAACCAAAAAACTGTAGAAAAAGTTAAGTTAGAAGGCAGTCGCCGCCGCGGAGCTACTGTATAGTTTTACCAGTAAACTAATGTTAAGAAAATTTAGGTTAATTGATCATGTTTATTGTGCAAGTTATCTCTTACAAAAAAAAGAAAAAAAGAAAAATTTTGAAACCTCAACAGACATCAGGAGTCAATAAGTCACAATGAAGAGCCTTTATAATAAACCTTAAATTAATTAATGCTTATGATAGCTTCATAGCTGAGGTTAATAAAGGTGATCTCTGTCTAAAAAAAAAAAAAGACAAAAGCCACTACAGAAGCGCATACTAGCCCACAGCACTGGTTCTCTCTGGCTGGAAGGCAACCCGAAAGAGCATTAAGAACCAAGGGGAATCACTCTCACCTTGGCTATATATAGTCTCGATGATACAAATAACACTGGCATTCAGAAACACTAAGAATGGCTAATAACTTGAAAGACAGGGTTGAGTTATCAGTCACCTAGTGTTCATTGATGACGTCATGATTTTTGGAGAAGATACCAAGTGCTTGTGTAATACATGTTATGATGTTAGCGCCTGACTTCAGGCCTTGACTTAGTATTTTAATCATATCCTTCGGGCCAGCCCTATGAGAGCTGAAAGTCATCTCAGTGGTCTGGTTAAACTACTTTAATAATAATAATATTACTACTTGTGGCTTGATAAGACAATTGTCCTGACTTACATTCGGAGGCTACCATTCATTTTAGAACAATTAACTCAGACTAGCCTATACCATGACAATTCAAACTTGGGCATAGGCTAATACAAGTATAACACACCGGCCTAGGTTAATAAACTCAGGCCCGCTCTTAGCTTGAACTGGTACACTACTTGACGTCAGAGACGGACGAATCTTCATTTTTGGTTAGGGTTGAGAGCTGACTCCCGCGGTTTGTTTAATCTTTCTTAGTAGGAGGATACATGGTGTAAACAACTTATCCGTAGTGGATTCCTTCCATAATTGTTCCTTCTAAAACTGGTTCCTATACTTTCCTAAACTGGTGCTTATACTGGTACCCTGTAATACAAAAAGTTCATTTAGGACAGCAATCTTGTGCCAAACAGCATGCAGTCCTTATCCTGGGCTATACTGTTCTCATGCCTAACTTAACTGTTACACTGCACAGTTAGCCTGGCCTTATATGCATAATAGGTGGTATTTAACACTGGAACTGACATATTCATAAACTTATGGAAGAATATCGCACATCTTAGCCTACGGCTGGTGGTAGAATTGCAACCACACGCAAGCTCAACATGGTGCAACTTACGTAATATTACTATAACAATTCCTGGTAATTTGTTGGGGTTCAGTTTATTTTAGTACGCCTTGAGTATGTTTTTTCATTTTCTTTGTAAGCCAGTGTTGTCATAAACACCAGATGTTGTCGTGAATGTTGATGTTGCAAAACTGATTTTCCTTTATGCCTAATTTGCTGCAAAATTGCGTTTTTATTTATGCCTAATTTGCAGGTCTGTAATGTTTTTTATTGAGTTTCTTTAAAGGAGTAGTGACATTCATTTGTGTATCATCTTTTTCAAAAGTGTTTGCCTGTATCGTATTGATAGTACACTGCTTGTGTGTGCAACTCCATGCTTCATTCTTGTCTTACTCTGTCATATAAACCTTGTACTGTACATTCTTACAGTGAATAAAAGCCAACTGATTATGAAGATGATATCTTTGCTTCCAAACCAACCAAGTTTTAACATAATTTGCTGTTACATGAAGGTAAAAATTCAAAAGAACACTTTTGAGTGCTATGGCAATATGTACATTATAAACTAAGATAAGTGCATACCTTTTACAAGGGAGAAATATAGCATTTCAAATGAAAATAAGGGGAGCTACATTAATTTTCCTTTCAAGTCGTCGTACACGTCTCGAACAGTGCGATTTGAGCTTACGCAACTACGCACTTAGTTATATTTACGCACTTCCGTACTCAATCTCAGTTTCGAGTAGTTCACTTAACGTCTTGATAAGATGAAAACCAGTTCGTTTTTCCAGTCCACCAATTATGAAGGATATTGTCATCAATTCAGAAGAAGGATTTCCATCATTACACTTGGGTTCTCTTGCAGTGGCATGTTGGATCATAAATTAAGATATGAAAATGGAGTTCAGCACAGGCAAATAAACAAAATATAAACACAATAAACATAAACATAGTAAAAGGAATGACTGTCCATAGTGGAAGGGTCGTGTTCCCAGACGAAAAAGCATCAAAAGCTTCCTTGACAAAATCTGGTTTAGCCACCATTTTCGACAGCCAGTCCTGAATCTACCCTGTGGTCATATGTTTGCCTGCCCCTAAATTTACTTGTCACTAGTTTTCCGTTTGTATGTCCAGTCTGAGAATAAAGTTAGTCTCACTCCAACCTTCTGTGAGTCTCTCGAGACTGCAGAGCCATTGGAGGGTAATGCCCTTGTGTACAAACCTACAGGAACAAAAGAAGCAATACTCATCAAGAAGCTTTCACACATGCTGTTTCAGCTTCCTACGCAATGGCGTCAGCAAGTCTCCGCTACTGGTCCCATGCAATAATAGGACTGGATCTTTGACACTTACCTGGAAGCTGACAAAAGCCCCCGTCACCCTTTCCAAGTCTGGACACGAAGTATGATTTCCCACAAAAACTCGATCTGTTTTAAAACCATTTCTTGTAAACAGCAACCTGGTACCTTATCAGCAACCTGAAAGGATCTACTTAGTAATGATGTGGAATAGTGGTTGTGTATTTTATGTATTATATATATATCTACTAATGCAAATGTAAAATTCAATTTCATGTTTACAAAAACACCCTGAAAGGCTTCTGCCTATAAGGATGGAATGCTTGCATGTTTTATTATAACTCAAGTTATTTTCCAAATGTATTTTCAGAGTTATTTTCCAAATGTATTTTCAGACTATATAAATTATTTGTAATTTAGAGCCTTGATGGCTTGGTTGGTAGAGTGGCAACCACAGACTTCATAGAAGCCTGTGGCGAGGGTTCAATCCCCGCAGCCGACCAGTCAGAGGCGGAAACTTTGCTATCCGTGTAGACATCCCGGGATTACGTATGTAATCAACGGATAGGTTTGCTGAAAGCAAATGGATGTTACAGACTAATACACACATAAACAAAGCCACTCCAACATCTTCTAAAAAACATAACAAACACCTCACACGTCTCGAACTGTCGGACTACCCGCCCAGTTCTCCTCATGCTGCTGGGAGAAAGGGAGCGGGGTTTCGGTAATACATGTACACGTTCGGTACCGGGGTCTAAGCGATGTCAGGCAGGGCAGCCGGTCGAGGTTATGGCCTACCCCACCGCCAAATCAAAGTCCTTCAAAGAAGGCACCGTGCTTACCCCATATAAAAATGGGTATAAAAGCACGTTAAAACGAAGAAGAAGATAAATTATTTGTAATTTGCTCATTAATAACGTATAATGATTTATAATGACATGCATATTGGTGTATCATTTTTGTATCGAAATCTGGTCTAGCCACCAACTTCGACAGCCAGTCACAAAGGTACCCCACCCTCAGCTGTCACTAGTGTTTCACTTGCATCCCTGGTCAAGTAACCTGTCACTAGTTTTCAGTTACATGCCAAGTCAACTACTTGCCATTAGTTTTTCGTATATATGACCAGCCACAACAGGTCAGTTTCTGAGAAATTTAGTCTTATTCCGAACTCTTGGTGTCTCTCTTTTATGAGGGAATCGCCACGTATTTAGGAGAAACTGGGAATCCCGAAGGCTTACAACGACAGACACCAGGAAATGAAAGTGAGCATCAGAAAGGAATACTTCTCAAGAATTAGGGTGAGACTGCACTCCAAGTTCAGTGATGGAAACACTGGGAAGGCAGTCAGTATGTGGGCTGTGGCACCGGTAGTTAGGTACAAAGAAGGTATAGTAGACTGGACAAAATAATGGTAACCTAGAAAACTGATGATCATTAATTAATAAGGTACTCCAGCCAAGAGCAAGTGTTGAAGGCTATTTACCCAGAGGAAAAAGAGGAAGAGGAATGCAAAGTGCGGAGAGCTGTATCGACAGTGAGGAAATAACGCTTGAGTAATACCTTAAACATAGTGCAGAGGAGTGATTGTTCAATAGTTTTGTGATTTTTAGTGACTCAAGAAGAGCTATAGAAGCTATTCAAAGTTATAAACCAGATAATAGTATTGTACAACAAACTAAATTATTACTTAATAAGTTATATAATGTTGGGAAAAATACAGAAATATGTTGGACCTGCCTATGTAGGGATTAAAGGAAATGAAGAGGCTGGTAAAGCAGCCAAAGAAGCAGCCCATGACAAGATCAAATGTAAATATCCCTATTAATGATTATATAACACATACAAAAATATGATAAATAAGGTGGTTCGGATTCCACAATAAGCTGTAGGTCCCGTTGCTAGGTAACCAGTTGGTTCTTAGCCACGTAAAATAAGTCTAATTCTTCAGGCCAGCCCTAGGAGAGCAAGTGACACTGACACGTCTCCGAACAGGCCATTCTCATCTAACACACGGACACCTAATGAATAATCCACATAACCCTGCTCCTGTATGTTCTGAATGTGAAGTAATGATGATAATAATTAAACATTTGTTGTGTGAATGCCCAAATTATCAGCATCGGCTATCAAGTTTTGGAAGGAAGTAGCTCAGTGAAATTATGTCAGAACGTCAACATTTGCAGTTAATCCAATTATAAACTTTTGAGAATTTTTAATTTAATTGACAAAATATAGAAAAAAACAAGATAGGTACAAACAAATCCTTCGGACCGGCCCTATGAGAGCTGATACTCAGCTCTGTGGTCTGGTAAAACTATTTTAATAATAATGATATGAAGAAGAACCTGAAAAGTGTAAGGAAAGGATCAGTAGTTAAAGGAAAGAAAAATGGGAAAGCAAATAAATGCAAGGCCAGCACCAAAGGCCGACTCGGGATGCAACTGGAGATGGCAGTTGACAATGGCTGACTGGGGGAGAGCTTAAGAAGGAAACGGAAGGTGTGTTGAGTACGCACGCGACTTGGACGTACAAAATGAAAAATTTTTGGACTAATAGCAATGTCACCTATGTGTTGCAAATATGGACAGAATTTGGAGACCATCAACCACATCATAAATGAATGCCCAGCAGTAGCTTAAATTGAATGCAAGAGAAAGTCACATACTGTAAGGTCTGCGAAGAAAAAAGCCCACCGTGTGCACACAGGTGGCTAACTATATACCTAAAATAGTGCTGGAAAATGAAAAAAAAATCAAGGTACTATGATATCTGAACTGATCATATGATGCATGCTCAAAATAAGGAAACCTAAAGAGTATCTCTGATAGCTTTAGCCATACCAAAAGCCAAGGACAAAGGAAAAGAAAGGACAATAAAGCACCAAGATCTTAAGATAGGAAAAAATGGGGCTAAGGCAAGCTGAAGTGGAGGTAGTGCTTAGCATAGTGGGAGCAATGGGAACAATCCCAGAAAACTTCAGGGGAAGATGGAGAACACTGGATACACAAACCGAAAACAAAGCTTGTTCTAGAAAAACATACTGCTGGCCACTACAAGGATACTAAGGAGCATTTTGGAATCCTATGAAAACAAGGCTATGAGAGAGTTAGATCGTTATGAGGCAAGTTGCAGCCTGGATCCAGGTTCGAAAATACCAACCTATCAAGATTGTAAAAAAAAAAAAAAAAGCAATTTAGTGTCCGCTCGAGATAAAGTACAAGGTACAATATATAAGAAAATATAAGACATAACAGGATAAAATGTGTAATTCTAGACTGTGTATAGTAAGGTGGACAAAGAAATAGAGATATTTTCAAAAAGGCCACAGCAGAACGTTCATTTTGGTGTTTGATTCATTATGAAAATAACTTGCAAGAGATCAACTTTGGTTTGGCGCAGTGCTTAGTCAATTGCTGTCACAAACTATTGACGTTTTCTTTCTGATTCATGGGCTCATAATTCTTCCACTTGGTAGTTTGTTTTTTAAGAGATTTGCTGACAGACAACAGTAGAAGTTGCATGACTGAGAGTTAAATGTCAGCCGTTTCTTTAAGTAACATTATATCTTGTTGCCAAATGCTTGGTTCTATCCAAGGAATTACATTGAGCAATAAGGTATTTGTACATGAGATTTTTAGATTTACAGTGCAGTTCCTCAGTTCACTAAAATTATTTCTTTAAATCTTTATAGACACTTTGGTATCCAAAAATGAAAATGGATCTAACTGCTGCATTGAATAGACAAATCGTCGTTTTTGTTTTTGGACCTTTGGAAAACTTCCCAGCATTCATTAAAGTAAAGAAGCTCCCTGTAAAGATTCTCGTGTCGGCATGGTCTTTGTTGTTGTATGAAAGACAAATGAATGCAACATGTGTCAGTGAATTAGTTTCTTGTAAATAGGTGTCCTCGGAGAACACCTTCGTGTAATTCCTAAATCTAATCCTTAGCACCTTAACTAGATATAAGAGCGTTTTGTTTATTGTCTCGAGATGCCCTGCCCTTGTGGAAGTGACAGACGTCCTTAAGACTATTATTAGTCTTTGGATGGAAGCCTTCACCACCCATGCCATGTACGTGTGGAAATATTGCAGGGGCATGTGTGCAAGGTAACCATAAAATTCAACTAGCTATTTCAATAGGCCTGTCATTGAGGTCCGCCCCTAGGATCTTGTTCCTCGAATGACATGGGTCGGGGATGACCAAACTTATTTTATTCAAGTCATTGTTGAATTTCTTCCTTCGCCATTGTAGAGCTACAACATCATCATCAAGAAAGAAAACAGGTAAAACAATAATTTCAGCCAGCAGCAGCCATACCAATGATAAATCTCTTAAAGAGCTGAATAAGGATAAAGATCACCTTTGGTACCAGATGCGACACCAACACAACGCCCCCTAACATATGCCTTAAATAATATACAAGCACCTCAACTGGCCTGTCTCTAACAGCATTCCCTTTGTTGTTCTCTGTATATACGTGTAAATATTAACTGTATTTTTCTAAGTAATGTGCCATTTCCAACCTCGTGGCAGTAACAGTAAATTCCTTTGGTTAAAGGGAATCCTATCTTATCCATGTTATTTGGTCATAGATAATTCTCTTAAATGTTGACACTTATTAATATTATACAAAAAGTTAAGAGACTTGCATCCACTCTTCACGGATCAACAGAAAGTGCTGGTTAGAGCACATAAGTAAAACTCACTGTTTTTTTCATGTGTTGTTCTCTGATGCTGTGAGATCCTTATTCTGTTTGATAAATAAAGCACCTTAGTTAAAAAAAAAAGGTAAGGAGTAAAGTTCCTATATCCTTGTCTGAATCAGAATTTGTAACATTGGGTATGTGGTTCCAAGGTAGTTATTTTCAACCGATTAGTTGTGAAAATGTCAGTTTGTGCATTGGAAAAATCCTTTACAATTTCTTGAAAAAAGTATTAAATAGAAACGGAAAGGAAAGGCATCCTTGTCTTGGCCCTTTGAGTATTGGTACATGATCGCTTAATTAATGCGTACCCCCATTTTTAGCGTTTTCTCCAACACGCAAGCATTCTCCAACATGTGTCCGGGATAGCCCCTAATGCTTTTTTTTTTAACAGAATGCCTTCACATGCACGCTCAGCTCCTAATGAGCACGCATGTACCGGGGAGCCCTCACTAATTATGTAGTTAATTAAAACGTGCGTAAGACCGACAGCCATTGTGGTTACTCTGTTGGTCACAAACCTAGATTGGAGGTCACTAAATTCGTAATCACTGCATTTAACAAAAATGAGGAATTATAGAGGTTTCAAGAACATGGTTGATGCCACAACAGCCTATAGTTTTTGCCAGGGATTGATCAATGTTTTTTCTTGAGCAATGTTATACAAAGCTCTTTTGCGAAGAACTCTGGGACTAATCCAGATAAAAATGCATATTGCGAGCACGTTACAGAGAAATTCGATGATTTTGGTGCAACGGTAAACCACGTGTTAATTCTAATTGCACTTTTGGGTTTGAATTTATTATCAAAATGAAGTTATGATATACTGTATTTGTTTAATTTTAGGCAATGTTTTTCCACTCCTATTGATGCGTTGTTTAAGCAAGTGTAATCTTGAGTTTTTGCCAAGTTTTGCCCTAAAATGATTTATTACTGAACCAACAGAGATAAAGTCATTGTTGTTTTAAATTTTATTTTATTTATTTATTTATTTTTTACGGAAGAACTGTTTGACATAGCAATTGTCATGGAACAAGTTTCGTTTGAATGGAGTTTGATGAGCGTTGCTATTCATGGCCGATCGTCATGTATTGTGATACGTTTCCCTTGACAACCTTTAGGCCACGTACTCATAACCTTCCCTGGAAGGTCGCACGAGTGCCACAAACTGCACAGGAAGCGTGGCAGAGGCAGTAGTTGTCACTGCAGCTGTGCCTCCTGCGGTGTATTTCCCTTTGCATGAAGATATTAGTTGTTTGCTGACAGATTCCAGTCTTATGCAAGACTGTTTTCCCACCATTCACTTTTTATTTATGCCTTTACTGGTCGATGCATGGCTGTCTATATCAAATATTGCCCTATATAGCAAGATATGCACAAAATGCTTTAAGGTGTTTGTGTACTTGCAATCAAGGTTTTGATAAAAATTAAGACACTGAGGTTTAGGGGGCATTTTTTTTATTGTTTATGATATTGTAAAGCCTGCCTGAATGGGGGGGGGATGATCATTTACTTCATCTTCCAACCCGATGTGATAATCCGGCAAATTCTGACAAAATTGCACAAGCCATGAACGGTTATTTATGGCCTTTCTTAAACTAATGGTTGGGAATCATGTGATAAAAGGCTATGGTGATATAAGGGATGCCGTCTGTGCTATTGTCGGGATCGATGGCTGCCATATGGCAGCTGGGCGTTCATGTTCCCGTCCAATAGCAAGGGTGAAGGGTCATTATTATCTATAATTTGCTACATGTCTCCAGGGCCTCAGTGAACTTCCGTATTTTGTCAACGCTTCCATCATAGTGGGGCATACGAGTATGCGTTCCTATGATTGAGAGAATAACTTTCCCATCGGACCCAAACTCAGGGGCACAAATTTTCTCGTTGCCTTATGTAATAAGGACACAAATAACAGTACTTTTTTTCATACGGACGCCCTTATGATAATTCCGGTCTAAAGTCGATTTTAGTTATTGTATTGCACTTGCTTTTTTTTTATGACACTTAATAGAGGAAAAGGCTGAAATATCAAACAGCAAGGCTACTTCACAAGTTTCATCATTCTACGTGACCATACGCATAAAAACAAAAATTCAGAAAAGCTCATGAATACTTACTAAGCAAAGTTTTACACATAAATACGAGCAGTTTCGATTTTTTCGCAATATTTATGCACAAGACAATCTAGTCATTTATCATTAATTCTTGTGTAAATAGCATATTACCCATACTTATATACAGTATGCAAGAGAGTGCCGCAAGTAAAACCAACCGTTGCAAATAAAACTTTTTTATATATATGTTAATCTTCAGGTGTGAATTTGCTTTTGTCTCACAATCAACCTTCCACAGTGGCTTCGGGTCATTCTTAATAGCACGATGCCTTCGGTCACTTTTATTCGGAAAATGATTTCGTATTTTAGTGATTTTACCACGAGAGAAAACCTTATCCAAGTAACTTCGAAAAATAAATGTGACTAAACAAAGCCTATAGACACGAGAAAGGTAGCTGAGAGATTTTTAAAAACATTACGGTAATGGAGAACTGCTCTTTGAAATACATTAGAACCCTTCCCTAAATGTTCTGTAACTGAATTTTCCCTTATGAAGAAAGAATAGTAAGTCTGAACTGCATTCCCTGCCCCAGGGAGGTTTATCTGATTAGACTAGAAACAAAAGCCACAAACCAAAATGTAGCAAAGAGTGACAGGTCTTGGGTGGCTTCAGACACCTATGTTGTCTGGACCTTATCCAGTTAAAAGAAAGGATATGGGATACCTGTCATCGAATGACTTTATCGAGCATTGTTGCTCATGTATGCTTGCAACATGTTCACATCAACGGGACTGAATGATTGTTATTGTCACTTCCACACTAACAACCTCTCGCTCTATGCAAAATTAGAAATACTAAGAGAAGATCCACCAATTCCCAGTAATCTGAGCTTGTATATAAGTGCTTTATGATTCACTCGGCCAAAAGCTACCCTAAACTCTAAACCGACCATGTGTGGCTCTGCACCCTCATCAAGAGAACTCTACAGGACGACAGGTATTAACAAGAGTGCATCACAAGTACTGTACACACCAAGGCCTTTACGAAAACCCAAACTGTAATGCAAGTAGCAGTTTATAATCTCTAACAAACCCTTAAGGACTCTTAAGGAGAGCAGCTTCTCAAAGACCTTAGATAAAGCAGGGGTAAGTGAAATCTGCCTATATTCTGATGGGCAGCAATGTTGCCTTCTATCCCCCTGGGAACACAGCATTATTTTCAAACGGGCTGGGGTGGAAACTGTCTCATCCCTGCCCCTCCTTTAAAGGGGTCCTTCCAAAACCAAACCCCTGCTGGAAGATTACGTGCAGAAAGGCACTGTTAATAGGGGCCATACAGAAACATGCATATATTCGCCACCAAGCACGTTTCTTCAGTGTCCCCCCAAAAAAAGGATTCCTTTCCAAACAGAAGGAAAACTTGCAAGTTCATCTAACTTTCAGAAAATAATAGTAATCTTAGAAGCAATGGAAACAGCAGTCTTTTTAAAAGAGACTAGAAGATCCCGTTTGGGTTTATGCCACCATAATTATCAAGCCCCAGAAGCAGAGTTTGACTTCTCTAGATCTGGAGGCATTGAACACAACTTACTTAGGGATTCAGAGCCGATGAAACACGGCAACACCTTTTTATCAAAGCATCGGATAAAGGTGAAAGTTGGCAAGAGTATATTTTAAATTTATAGTTTTGATATTTATAGAGTAAAATGAAGTGGCTGGTGCCGGAACCGAGAAAATCAAAGACAAGGATCCTAGAACAATTCGTGATGTAAACATATGACGTCATGAGGCTCCGTCCATCCATCAGGTAGGCGGTGAATGGATATGCTTACACAGTCTAGGCTTCAACAAACTCGATAATAGCCAGCAGGATATGGAATTGTCCCCATGGTTACAAGACTGCATTTGTGCTACAGCTTGCCACTTTGTATACAAGCGAGAAGACCAGTGGCAAGATTTACTATAGCGTGAAAAGGTAATTATTTCTGTGGTGGGTAATAGTTACTTGGCCACCCCAGAAGTGTGGGCAGGAGCTGTTAGACAATCCCGTCATTCTGAGGAGTACTTCTAAGTCGGACCAAGACGGAGTCGGACAATGTCCATGAGAGCGTGGAACCAGTCACCATTGACATCGCTAGCGACGATGAGGACGGGGATGATGAACGCTTCCTCGAGAGTGACGATGAAGACATTTTGTGAATAAATTATGTATAGTGTTAGACGTTTTATTTGTACATCTAACACACATTTATTAAAATAATGATTACAACAATAAGTTCCTCATTCAAACAGATTCCAATATATTTTCCTTTCCATGCATATCAATATAAATCGTTAAATTTGATTGATGTTAAGTAGATAAATAATAGCTTGCCCTCAAAATCTTGACTCCTACCATTAACGTTTATTTGCAGCGAGTATACGAGCGTTGTTTAGGGTGCGGTATGATATAAAAAGAAAAAAAAGAAAAATAGCAATGGGTTACATTAACTGAAATAAAACAATGGCGTTGACCTTTACACCTCTAACAATTGAGGGAAATGAGGTATTGCTTTTCATTTGAATTCTACTTCTAGTGACCGCTCCTGACTTGCTGCAAATAGAAGGCTATATTATCGAAACCTAAGGTAAAACAAAACGCACTGTCTTTTCGTATTCCCGCCCTAAATAGATGTAGATCTAACAAATGAGCTGTAGACTGGTTCGTTATATGGATGAATTACTTACACAAGATTATTTGTAAAGCAGAAACAATACGAATATCAAGAAAATGGAAGAATTCCAAGATAACAACTTTGTCCCACAACTGCTGTGGGAGTTGGGATGAAACCACAAAATATGATAGTAAAATTAGTGGGAATGATAATGCAATCAAGGGGACGATGACAAATCCTGCTCCCCATCATTGATATCGCTGAAGCCTAGGATGGTTACTAATATTAATTAGTAAATATGTCATCGACAAGTGGGCAGAACCACAGTGAAGAGACGTTTTCCCCAGATGTAAACTTCTCTCCACTGTGGGTGGAGCCTCATGACGTCACAGGTAACGTCACTACTGTGTTCAAAACCCTTACCTGCGATTTTGATGGCTCTGGCATAGGAAACGCACTTTTACTCTAAGTACCAGAACTATTGAAGTTAGGTACTAAATAATACTTGCAAAAACTAAGTAGGGTTATAAAATATACACTTGCCAACTTTCACCTTTATCTGATGCTTTGATAAAAAGGCGTTGCCGAAAAACCGTGTTTCATCGACTCTGAATCCCTTAGTAGGCTCTGGAAAGCATAACTTAGGCAACACCACAGACTCGCCACACTTTTGCATGCAAAGACTTGAGCCAGAAGTTCTGCCTTCTGTTCTGTCAGATCCTAAAAGGGGAGGCATGCTAGAATCACCTCCAAAGAGCGAAGACTTACGGGTAGACCACCAATTATGGTCATCACCGCTGGAAAGCAAGATCTTCACATTCTCATTACAATCTCTCTCAGGTCTTTCATAGACTACATGAGCTTGATTTCTAGGCTTAATGAAATTAAGCCACAAAAAAGAAAAAATGCAGATCGCTTGTTCTTCCATAAATGATAAGCTTTTTGTTTTTCAAGATAGGCAAGCTTACATGAAGCATTTAAACCATGGCTTACCTTTAAGATGAAACTCGAGGATTTTAGAAGGAATTCTCCTTTCAATAATAGTGCTATGATGATTACTTAAACTAGTATTCGGACTTCTATAAATATCACCCTAACTGTACTGAACTTCACAGTGAATACCATCACTACTGGACTGGGATTTTAAGTATACCTTTCTTACAATGCTAACATCAGGAATAACCTGATCCATCTCCACATTTACCTTCATTAAATTATGATCTGAAGAAAACTAAACTCGATAGCTGATCAATAAATAGGACCCTGCCTAATGGACCAAGCGAACGCTTCGAGGGCGGGGAGTTCCTCGTTGGATGGGTCGGTACCATTCTCGTTCTCGGCCAGCACTTTGCTGGCCCACGTTCAAGTCTCCGACCGGCCAGTGAAGAATTAGAGGAATTTATTTCTGGTGATAGAAATTCATTTCTCGTTGTAATGTAGTTCGGATTCCACAATAAGCTGTAGGTCCCGTTGCTAGGTAACCAGTTGGTTCTTAGCCACGTAAAATAAGTCTAATCCTTCGGGTCAATCAGCTCAGTGGTCTGGTTAAACTAAGGTATACTTAACTTTTTCAAAGGGGGACCTTAAAAATCGCCATGGAAGGTGAGGAATTTAACCGAAATCTACCCCACCTTAACAGCCCGACTCCTAACGAAATGGTCTCACACATAATTTGTGTATATATTTATTTATATTGCATATACATATCCAAAGCATACTGTTCAATTAATATCACTAAGACCAGTTACGGAGAGATATTGAAACTTTAAACTGTCTTAAATGAATAAATAAAATGAATAATGGGTGAAAGTATCTGAAGTAAATGCAATGTTTCTTCAAGTAGGCCTAACATGCTGTAATACCCTAAAGAGTACGGACCCAGTGTATAAGAATACAAAAATAACTGCAATACGTTGCAGTAAATGAATGAATATACTGTATTACAAATAGGCGCTCAAGATTCTGAATCAATGTGTACGATATAGTCGTTAGAGCATGTATTTGTCTATATAGCATTACTATTAAAAATCAAATTTGAAACAATATCAATAGTCCATAGTTTCAAATTTTTTCGTTTTTCTAGCACTGCAGGTCCATTTTGAATGTACGTCTTGAGTGGTAAAGCATAATCATCATGAAACAAAAGAAGAAAAAATGTTTTTTTTTTTATAGTTGACAAGCAACGCGTTTCAGTATTTAGATGATCAATTATTTGTTACTCAGAATTCTATAGGGATAACATGTTCTTAGTAATGTGTTTAATTCTTCATTGACTTTGATTTGGCTGTCAACATAATCAGTACTACTAAGCCGTATCGCAATATCTTTCAATACTTCTTGTTAGAGAGAGAGAGAGAGAGAGCGAGAGAGAGAGAGAGCTGCCGGTATCGGCAGACAAGTGGTGTTCGGGAATTTGAACACGACGTACGAAAACTATCCATGTCGTTATGCGCAAAATTCGGTTGATAATTAGTAAATTCTTTGCAGACATCTTTTTTTATATTAGACACTAAGTGAAATATGTCATAGTCCCTTTACAATCTACATTAACTATTTGAGTTTAAAGTATGTGCGGTACGACAACTTCAATGCACCTGTTGCAGAATTTCTTCAAAGATGGCGCATCTTTGAGCCTTGCCAAGGTAGTCTCCGTGTGGGTGTTGTGAAGTGTACATGTGATAACTGTTGTCAGAGGGTTGCTCACTGACTGTCCGTTGCCCAGGAAGGGGCAATGAAAAAACAATTCAGCGTTTTTTTTTTGGGACAGTTTCTCTTCATCAAGTGCTCTGCGGAGTAAACTAAAATTATCAGGTATGTTGTGAATAGGCGCGTTAGTGCACTTGCCAAAGTTTATTAATCAGTTGTCGGATAGCCTAGGCCCATTTCACAAAGGTAAGTAAAGTGGCAAGGAAGGAATAAAGCTGATACGGCAACATTCTGGATTCTGTTTTTTTTATGTATAGGAGCTATTCCGGCTTCTTTCCTAACTGTCAAGTATCATTGGTTCAATGATGCTTTCAATGAAATGATAAACAGTTAATATTTTGAGACTCAGACAAATTTTAGTTTCTTTAATGTGCAAACGTATCTTTGGGATGAACCACCGGTTTACTTGCCACTAGTTCCGTCGTCTCAATTGGTTGTACAGAGTCCGGAGGTCTACACCAAGCTTCTTTCACCTTATCAGATTTTAACTTGCCTTAGGGCAAGGGGTCCTGCTGGCACAAGACCAACCAGCCGGGCTGTAGCTTATGATTAAATGGACGTTGGCCTAGCTTGAGCTCAGGAAGACGTGAGGACTACTAGACCTATCCGTGTTCATGGCTTCTAGATTAAGGCTTTATGTTGAGGAAGGGGATGTGAATGTGTGCTTTTTGAGTAGATTCTAGCAAAATTTAATCCTCAGTATTTGCTGTATTTCTGCCCTGCAGTAGACTACATATGCAGCTTGTTCAGAATTAGGTTTAGATGAGTTAAAGCCCTCCTGGGCTTCTGTAGGCTCATCGGGCAGGCGCTGATCTCCTGTTCTTAGGCCGACAGCCAGTTGGGGGACAGGTCCCAGTGCCTATGACACGTGGCCAGTGTGTGCACTAGGATAATAGCGAAAGTTATATAGGTTAGGATTATTCATCCAAATGGGTTTGTTCATTTGTGCATCATTCATGAGGAAGCTTTATTTGAATGATATACCCATTTATTTTTTTATTAAAATTTTGGTAGAGTTTTTCTCAGTTTGGCCAAGACGGCATGAATTAACTTTAGAGCAGCCTATTAGGATTTTGTTTGCCTAATTTACAATCATTTAACGTCGGGAGTGACCATGGCACTCAAACGTAACACATTACTTTAAAGTTTTGGCCTCCCCCCATCCCCACTACCAGCATGCCCACATGACCAGTTAATGACTACTGAATTCTGAGTTACGAATGAAATGCTAAAAAGCAGTTACAAGCAGTCGAACAGAGGGACTAGTTAAATTTATGGCTTTAAATTGCAAGTCAGAGACTCGCTTCTGAAGAACCACAAAACTTGCGAGTTGTATTTTCGTTTGGGTTACACATTGCAGTCTTTAGTGGTAACCTCTGTGCTTCATACAGGTAGACTTTTATTCAGGGTTTTCGGGTGTACATTCTCACACCAAAATATTTTATGAGATAGCCGAGATCTTCGATAGCGACAGAAACCTAAAGTGTTGGTTTTCAAATTAGTCATATCTGAATGTCTTAGAGTTACTTGGGATATTGCCTCTTTAACAAGCAAAGTGTTATGTCTTTAATACCATCGTTACATTTTGACCAGATTACGAGTTACGGTAACAAAATTCATAGTGTCCAAAGAAGTCCTGTCGGATCTTTGTGTACCCACATTCCAGAAAGAATTAAAGTTGCAGGCATAGTTTATGTAGTTTTGCTGTTATTACCATTAATTTACCCATAACTGACAAGCTCAACATTTCATCCTTGAGATTTTTAGACTATCCATAACTCAGGAAAGGAAAACAATAGTAACAAACAGTAGAATTCAGATTTAAAGAAATTATATGGACGGGAGGTACCCGTTACTCCGTACCTCTGGTCATTACCGGGTACCTTATATTTATTCAGTCGTTCACCTCTGAATAAGCGACATTTAATGAAGTACCGTGGCACGTTTTCTCTCATGTTTCCGTAATAGATCAGCCCCAACGCTGGTTTCTCTGATAATCCTTGTTTGTTTGAGAATGACTATAAAATTAATATTTTTTTTTTTTTTGGCGTTACTGAAGCCTAGCTTCTTAGTTAAATACAGTAGGAGTGTTACCATTCGAACCAAACCAGATGAATAACCGGTATTAAAACTGAGATTTAGTGAATTACAATGGAGAACTACAAAACAGAAATTAAAGTATTTTGTAAGTAATATCGATACGTTAATCACCACAACTTGTGAATGACAGGCATTAAGAACTGATATATTTACGTTAAGAGGATCAGGACTAGATACGAAGACGTCTGCGTTGTTAAGCCATCTACTATTATAATTTAACATTGCATAAATTATTAGAGGTTTATCGGTGTCTAGTCACAATTTTTTTCGAAGCTGACAGCGTTTTGAAACTACATGTTAAAACCATCTTTACTGCTAACGATATTGATGTATCCTCGCTACATGTTAGTTTTTACGGTCATATTTGTGTGGTCGAAGTATATTTTACTCACTTTTACAACCTGGCTCTTTTTCTTTAGTTAGAGACTGTCACCTCATGGCATAACTTGCCTGTGGTACTCAACCCCGATTTCTGTATAACTTTAAAGGGGTTTTAGTTGAACACGTTGGATGAAGTATTTGCATTGTTATATAACACCAACGATGTTAAGAGATAGCTTGCAGTCTCTGGCGTTCTTGGGAGTGGTCTCTGGCCAGAACCCTTTGTTCACTTTTATGATTACGTGCGATTCAGTTTATCCACTGGTGGTTCTACTCTTCCTATACAATTCTTTGAAGTCCCACAATTTCTTCCTTCTGTTTTAATTAGGTATATGAGGCTTGCTCATTTTTGTACGTCATGTCTGTAGTATATACAATCTCTCCATGTTTCCGAAAGCCTCGGATGACAGTGAAAGGTATGGAAATAAACCATTTGAACAGCAGCAGTTGAAATAATTAAGAAATGAATTGGCATCACATTTATAGCAAAAAAAAAAAAATAAATAAATAAAATAAAATCATTCATTGTAATAAGCGTGTATCAATATATTTTCTGTAACGATGGTGTTCTTGTTAAAGACAAGCCGTCCCCCCAATCTCGGGCTGCCCTCTGTTTTCTCTCACCATAGGGCCATATGGAAGTAGCTGAATAATTGGTCCGAGTAGTACGTAACGTCCCTGGGATCGGGGTTCTCAGCCTCGAACCTGTTATATTATTGTTAGTATTTTTGCGAATGGGTACACTATATTGGTAGCAAAAAAAATTAGCATCATTGAGAACCAAAGTGTCGGTCTGGCTCTGTTTTGACATAACAATGCGCACGTTTGGTGGAATTTATCTGTCATTCTAAGTTTGTCAGAAAAATTAGTGACGCACCGGGCCAAGTATGAAATAAGGAAGACCAAAGCAGGGCAATGTCAAAAGCAAAAAAGGGAAAGAAACCGTGAAATTTGGTCATTTTGTGATATTATCCTGGTGGTTCTATAACCCTCAGTGGTGTCCAGTGGCGTGCAAGTACCTGTATGTCTCGTTAAAGAAAAACAAGCTCCACTGATTGATCGAGATGTGAGGGCAAAGGGACCACAATAAGTGTGGCTGTTATTAATGACCAGTGCTGTTTGACACCAGTACATGTTTCAGTTTTTTTTTTTTTTTTTTTTTTGCACAAGTTTGCTTGATATACCAGACTAATTTTTTGGCAGAACAGAAAATAGAAAAATATTGTGCATGTTCAGAATGGGTTGGAGGTGTTTAACATTAGACAGAATTTCAATATTTGTTTCATATACCGTAATTTCTGTATTTTTATGTGCTCACTCTAAAATATGACTTGGGAGAAAGTTTTTAAAGATTTTGTTTTCCATACTAAAAATATACGGAACGCCTCAGAGAGAGAGAGAGAGAGAGAGAGAGAGAGAGAGAGAGAGAGAGAGAATTTTAATGAGGATATGCCTATAGGTAATTTCCAAACATGTTATTCTTGTACTATACATTGTGTCAGAGTATTCTGAGCGAGTTAAAGGTAGGAAAAATATACCTTCACGAATCTGTTAATATACTTTGTGGGATATTGGAACAAAGAATTTGATGACACTGATAGTAACTTGTCTAAGGTTAGCGAGAGTAGTGTAGCTGAGAGCGTTATACTCGTATAATAATAACAAAGTTTGGAAGACTTGGATAAGAGCCTCTGTTCATTACTTTTCGGAGAGCGTTATATAATAATAACAAAGTTTGGAAGACTTTGATAAGAGACTTTGTTCATTACTTTTCGGAAACGTATTCGGAAAACCGTCTTTGTTAGTGGTCATGCGTTAAGATAGTTAAAGTGCAATTTATTTTATATTCATGTTCCTTTGTCTTATGGGACGGTTTTGATGCTCGGTCTAATTAAAAATTTTGTCTTATAAGACCTTAAATGTATCGTGATCAATTTCTTCTATATTAGTAACAGTATTTTAAGCAACACAATTCCAAATTAGTGGTTTTTAGGTTGTTTCTGACGTTGAACTACAGAATTAAGAGGTCTTTACACTAGTGGAATTGTTTCGGTGTACTCCGTGTGTTGAATCAGACTGTCTCAGTATCTGCTTTCTAATGCCAGACTCTTTACTATAAATATATATCATGCCTTTGTATGGCTCGCTCGTTATTGAGCGTAAAATGCCTTGTTGCAAAAGGAAACGTATTGCTAAAGCCATCAACTCACGGAGTTGCTTTCACGGCAGACAAGTTAAGGAGTCACGACTAAAAGTATCCTGTCAGAAGTATGACGGCATTTAATGCATTTGTTTGTGTGACTTGCATTTTCTATTTTCCTATCAAGTAAAGCTTACCAAGAGTGAAGAGCTTCAACTAATGAATTCTTTTATACAAAGCGTTTATCGAACAGTGTCTTGTAGAAAGAATTAACCGGCAAGGTATTTGAGGAATCGAGGGAAACAAAGATTAGGAACAATTCCGGAGCGCGCGACAGAGGAACGGAACCAGCTGCTGAACAGAAGTCTAGGGACTTAGGTGATAGTGTGACAGGTGTTACAAGGCTTCTTGTGAATATACAGCGAAGTCATCTTTCTGGGGAATGATAGTTAAGGGAAGAGCTGGCGATAAAAAAAGTTTTATAATCTTGGCTGGAGGAAGGACCGGTAGATAATTATAATGTCGTATAAATGTAATAAATTGTTACGTCTCCGTAAGACCCGAAAACTTAGAGGGGATGGATGACACTAAAGTTTTATTTAAAAAAAAAGTAGGGCGGGTTAACAATTCCTTCCTAAAATGTTGAGTAGTTTTTAAGAACTGTGACATGATCGTTTTGATAATAGATGGATGTGGTAATATGATAATTGTGATCTAATGTAAATTATATGGCGTTGTTATTTGTTTGTATAGCTTAGGATGTGGTTATCCTTCATGAACTTTTGTGGGTTAGTTACTTTCTGGAACGTGGCTTTATACGTTATTAATGTTATTTTTCCTCGTTTAACTTCCTCTTCTCTTTCCATGGCGGAGGAATCTCCCTTCCTTCCATACAGTTTAGATTTTTTTTTATTTGTCTTCTTTTATTATCTTGTCAGCTAATTTAGGTATAGCAAATGCTTGTACCATATACTGAGAAGAGATTAGTGTACTTATACTGAGTTGTGGTTGGTTTCTTAGTGCACGGTATTTGAATTTATATTAAAAAGGAAATGAGAAAGGCTTATCCTCTGTTCTTAGCCAGTGTTCACTTCTATGTTGCGACCCTATAGCAAGTCTGTTTTGCTGTAACTTGAACTAAAACAAACAGCTGGTTCATTCGGACTCTCCAGTGGAATTCAGTTCGTTTAATAAAAAAAGATTCTAGATACTAAACACCAACCTTTAAGCTCGACCGGTGAATGTCCTTGCATTCTCGGCCCTTTCAGGCATCAGGTGCCACAGAGTAAGGTTGCCCTGTCACAGTATACCAGGATGGGTTTGTTTGTGTATTTAAGAGTGTAAATGAGAAGTTTCAAATCAAAGATAGAGATTCAGATTTTATAAGCCACGTTTGTTTTTTTTATGTATTTTTTCCATTATAATAAATTAATTTGAAAAAAAAGAAACTTTGGGCATTGCTTCCTTTGGCTCTCACTACGTTTTCAGCTGCTCCCTCTCTCTCTCTCTCTCTCTCTCTCTCTCTCTGTCTCTCTTAACTTTCACTGTGGGTGGTGACCTTTGGCCGGCTTATCTCGGTGGGTTATTGTGCTGGTTGAGTGTGGTACAGCCTCCCAAGCTTCCTTTTGTGAAGGAACAACATTTTTTTTCTCATTTTTCATTACCATATGGAAAGGAAGAAAGGTTTCTTTAGGCCCATTTAAGCTATTGGGACACGAAAATGGACTAATCTATCTTGAGGCGTTTCGCACGAAGAGTTATTTAGGAACTCTCTCTCTCTCTCTCTCTCTCTCTCTCTCTCTCTCTCTCTCTCTCTCTCTCTCTCTCTCTCTCATTTGTGTCACTGCAGCATGCACGCGCAAGCTGGCGAATCGAGCTGTGGTTTACTCATCAATAGTTTCCTCACACACAAACACACATACTGTATATATATATATATATATATATATATATATATATATATATATATATATATATATATATATTTATATATATATATATATATATATATATTTATATATTTATACACACACACACACATATATATATATATATATATACACACACATACATATATATATACATACATATATATATATATATATATATATATATATATATATATATATATATATATATATATATGAGCAGTTCAAAGGAGTGAAACCTCAGATATAAATTTTAAGGAGTGACAACCATCCAACAATCCAACCGATATTTAAAATATGTTAACAATTCTGTGGTTCTGTTTTTTTATGAAATCTTAATAATTTAATAATTTTTATCATTTTTGGTTACTTTGTCATTTCACCGTTATGTCACTCCAATAAAATGTCACTCCTTTGTTATATATGTCATTCCATTGTTATGTCACTCCTCTGAAATATCACGCCTTCGATATAGACCCATATATATATATATATATATATATATATATATATATATATATATATATATATATATATATATACATATACATATACATATACATATACATATACATATACATATGCACATGTGTGTATATATATATATATATATATACATATATATATATATATATATATATATATATATATATATACAGTATATAATATATATATATATATATATATATATATATATATATATATATATATATAAAGAGTGGCTGCATTGAGAGTGACTCCTAATATTCTTAGGTTATATTTTTGGATGAAGTTGCCAGCTCCCTGCCGTTCTCTACCACGGTTGCTACCGACTTCTTCAGTTTTCTAGCAAACATGTATGGAATTTGTAATTTATTTAAGCTAACAACACACATTCAGATTGAAGGGATATGCCTGTATAGGAAAGTTTTCTCCTGGGTCGTTTAGCCTTTGGTAATGCCGCCTAGCTCGATATAGATTTACATGGGAAGTTTTACATTCAGAATATAACTGATGATTTTTCTTTGTTATTTGTTCAGTTTAGGCCTTTGGCTAAACTGATAATGTAATTTTTAAGTTATATTTTCGTCGTATAAATATGGACAACTTTTCACGTATATACTGTATATAATGTATATGCTATTCTCCAGAAAGCTCTGGTAAAAGGAATTTATGGTTTTCGAATTTGTCTATGACAAAAAGTGCACCTCCAGTGCTTTTCGTGTCCCAGAACCATTGCCCCTCCTTTCCAGGGATGCTGTCAGTCTATACTTCACCAGGCCCACTCCAGGTTTTGATATATCGCTCTCGTCAGTCTACATTTCCCATTGGTCATTGTAGTTTTTACTCTCATACTGAGATGATTATCAGAGTTTTGTCCATTAAGGAAGCTTATTGTCATTATTGTACCCATTTTTTTCTTAGCGATGCTTTTATCTTGTTTAGTGATCACTGACCGTCTCCAGTAGAGCGCCTAAAACAGCACGTGAGTAGTTAAGGACTGGCCCCAACTGCGTGTCGTTTTCTGTGCGTTTTGTTTTCTTAGTTTTGGAAAGACGTCGTCTTCTGGATTTAAATGGTTTTGGATGATATAGATGATTAAACTAAAGCTTTATTGGGCAGAAATACAGTTTCTTTTTTTCATATACGTGCAAGTGCGCACAAATACATTATGATGCTGTGAACGTTAATTTGTACCGTAGAGCAGTTATACCATTCTTGACAAATCAATGCTGCACCTAGTACTTTTGTTGACTGTGTTTCTGGCTTTCTTTTCCACTAATTGATTCTGCAACTCACTGTTACAATCAGTTTTGACTTCTTGGAGAGCGGATCATGAGTAAAGAAGGATTTACAAATCCGAATCTTAAGATTTCTTGTCTTCAGGTTTCGAATGGTGTGATTCTCACCAGGGCCGGTTTGATGCCTTCCCGTAGGGGGTAGTGCCGTCAGCGCACCTCATGTGGTGTACTGTAGGCATTACTTGAGGGTCTTTGCAGCGTCTCTTCGGCCTCTAGCTGCAACCTCTTTCATTCCTTTTACTGTACCTCCATTCATATTCTTTTTCTTCCATCTGACTTTCCACCCTCTCTTAACAATTGTTTCATAGTACGTCTTAGAGGTTTTCCTCCTATTACATCTTTCAGACCTTATTACTGTCAATTTTCCTCTCAGCGCTGAATGACCTCATAGGTCCCAGTGCTTGGCCTTTGGTCTAAATTCTATTTTCTATTCTATTCCTAAGATCTCAGACCATATTGCAACAAGGGAGTAGTGTGACTTAATAAGGCGTTTAGCAAAATTTAGTTTCCTGGTTAAAACATGTATTTTTACTCTTATTATTAAGATTTTTCGTAATTGCACGTTTAAAAATATTTATTTTGCTTTTATTTGTTTTTACAAAATGCGTGTTTTATTTGATTATAAAAAACAACAACTTGCGCATATTTATTCAGTTGAGGTCATTTCCTTTTGGTTAAAAGGTTGTTAAACTACTTCTCTTTCCTTTTAGTTAAAAATTTAACTTCTTATCTATTAACGAAACACTTACATGATGTTTTGGGTATAAATTGAATGTGTCTGCTGAACCTTATAGCTTTAGTAATGAATTACAGTAAATTTCATAATGGAAGATTAATTCCTGCGTATATCGATTCACCTGTAACCTATGATAAAATGGGCAAAGGCGTTACTATAATACTCTTAGTATACCATATTCCTTGATCTTGAATTGAACCAGGGTAACCTATACGACAACACTGGTAGCCAATGCTGAATTCTTTGGTTGTAACTGAACTACAGTATCTGATACACTGGCTTATTTAAGCCTACGCTCCTCGACTGAACTAGAGAATCTGCGGTTGTTAACTGTATAGCAGGGGTGCGCTCTTGCAGTCCTGACAGGTGTTCAAAGTTCAGGTGAGAGAGGAAAAAAAAGCCGCCACCACCACCGCCTCGACTTCAGCACAGGAAGACCAGTGATAACCAAATTAAGGCTCATTTACACACGGTAACTTGACGCATATGGTATGGCTCCGTTATTAACAGTAGCTCAGACACTGGGAGATTGAAGGGGAGGTACAGTAGCTAAGCTAGCGCAAGCAATTAATTTTTTTTTTCGTAATATAGAACTTGGCAGAGAGAGAGAGAGAGAGAGAGAGAGTTAATTTCACGCTTTTGGGAAAGTGCTTGTGGATTCAGCCTTTTTCAAAGACATAGATGTACGCGGTTATCAATTCAAATTACGCAAGAAAGCTAAAGGTTTCGGAAAATGGAAATTTGAAGAAAACGGCCCTGAGCAATTGCAGTGTATTATTATTTTTTTCGGTCTGGCCACAATAAAGGAATTTATTTGTATTTTTTCACTACGTTATTTGTATAGTTTCTTTTTTTGATGTCACTGCTCTTTTTTATTTTGTAATATCATCATTATGATTACGTTATGATTATGATACAGCTATACTATTTCATGAAAATGCATGAGGAAAATAGAATTGGTTGGTAATTGGATTATTTGTTTTTGGTTAGTTTCCAAATGGAAAAATCATTATGTTTCTTTCTACATCATTGTTAAGTCTGGATCATTAGGCTAATCATTAGTGGTAACAGTAATTTACCAGAGCTAATTGTTAGTACGCTTACTGTGTACAACACAGCAGATGTAACCTTGTAAATTTATCGCTTACGGTTGACGAAAGACCCTCTGGATGAGGGAGACTAAGCAGTATCCAAATTTAGTGTACCGTTTTCAGTTTGGCCTAGGTATCGGTCTTCCGGAAGGGACTGGCTGTTATATATATATATATATATATATATATATATATATATATATATATATATATATATATATATATATATATATATATATATATATATATATATATATATATATATATTATATATATATATATATAGTGTGTGCGTATATCTATGTATATATATACTATAGCCTATATATATAATAAAATATGTAAATGCTTCGACCGATCCCTTTTCACTCACCCTTCTAAATCCCACCATCAGACCATGATGGTTTCGACGAAATCTTTATCCCCATAAGGGGGGTTAGTGCCATCAGTGCACCTTAGCGGTGCACTGTAGGCATTACTGAAGGATCCTTGCAGTTGCCTCGGCCCCTAGCTGCAACCCCTTTCTTTCCTTTTACTGTACCTCGGTTGATTTTATCTTTCTTCCATCTGAATTTCCACCGTCCCCTAACAATTGTTTCATAGTGCAACTGCGAGGTCTTCCTGTTGTTACGCCTGTAAAACCACCTTGACTCTCAATTTCCCTTTCAGCACTGAAGTTAAGTATACCTTAGTTTTACCAGACCACTGAGCTGATTAACAGCTCTCCTAGGGCTGGATTACACTTATTTTACGTGGCTAAGAACCAATTGGTTACTTAGCAACGGGACCTACAGCTTCTTGTGGAATCCGAACCACATTATAGAGAGAAATGAATTTCTGTCACCAGAAATAAATTCCTCTAACTCTTCATTGGCCGGTCGGAGACTCGAACTCGGGCCTAGCGAGTGCTAGCCCACAACTCTACCGACTCTCCCAACGAAGAGCTCTTTCAGCACTGAACGACCTCATAGGTCCCAGTGCTTGTTCCAATTCCAATGTGCCTTATAAAAACATACCTCCACGTCAAGGCTAACACCAATTAGGTTTCATCCCTTTTTCGACTTAAGATCCAACCCTTAACCCAGGTTGGCTTTGATATGCTTTTCAGTGGATTTGTTTTTAAAACGCGAGGAATTCTAATTTTGGCTGCTGTTTGCCAGTCTCACTGATTTCTTTTCTTTGTGGCCGATGACCCTTTGGATAATAAACTTCGGGAGATCCTTATTTAACAGCTTGGAGATACACTTGTCTGTGTCAGTAGTAAGATGTGTGATTGGATATGTCATTTTTTTTTAAAGTTCATTAAACTGATGATCGGTCATGAATGTGTGGAACGTTTATGGTGTATATGCCATCCATTTTAATGAGCATGCTTCTAGTTTTTTTTTAATATTGCATTGTTCCATGTGATTTCTCTGTTTATATGGCGGGATTCGGGTACTTTTAATGTTATTTCATAGATATTACCAGTGCTCATAGATATTCAGTTATTATAGTAAATAATGGGATTTTATCAGAATTTCATAGAAGTATGTTTATCAGAAAACATCTGTTAGAATTGAAGACTTGGTGAATAAGACGAAATTTTTATGAAAGGTTTATGAAAGCAATTTACTGACGTTTCGAAATCCAGAGACCTTTAGGTAAATGAATTTTGCCTATCTAAGGTTCGAGTCGGTTATTTCAGCACTTCTTTCTCGTATAATTATATACTTTTTTGTCGTCTTATTTTAAATCCATTCTGTATTCCATTACATCGCTAACTTTCTTCCCGCTTGTATGTCTTCGATGTTTAATCCATTTAAATGATATAAGTACGTTACCGACAGTCAAAAAAGAAATAAGATGCTTATACTTACGACATTTAGAATGAGACAGTGTGGGCTGTTCTAAAAACAGAAAAGAAACATTTAGATAATGGAACTTGGAAACGTTCAGGAATGGTGTAAATTTCATTTCCTCTGACCCTTCACCAGCTCATCAGCCGATAATGAATCTCTGATAGGCAGTTATGTTGTTTATTATTTGACTGGGGGGGAGGGGGGGCGGCGGCGAGGGGACGGACTCGGGGTGGGGAGCGGTGGCCAAACACTGTTCTACCTCTTGGACATTTTAGTTTTCTTTTTTTTTTTTTTTTTTTTGTTGAGGAGCTAAGTTAGGCTACCGCAGCTTTCTTATCAGATAATATCTTTCCGTTTTATGAGATTTACTTAATGCGGGTGGGGCGCCGTCTGTTAAGAGATGCTTGCGTCACTGGTGTCAGTTAAACTATATTTCAGTAGTTGCTCAATTGGAGAGTCTGTATTAGCAGTCGTTGAGCATCATTAATATGCATGTGCGAATAGATTCTTGTTCGTGTTTGAATGTGCGCGAGTACATTTGCACGTTTGTGCTTTCTTTAAATAGTAATGACATTATTTTTGAATAACTTCAAGGTCTCGATAGAAATAAATGCATTCCTCCTCCCTTAAGCGTTTTTGCTTTACATAAATGCACTTCTTTTTAAAATAGGGGACTCAAGGCCAAGTATTGGTGTCTGAGAACCTTTTTGGGCAAGATTAAGGCGTGCATCAGAAGACAAGGATGATGAGCTCAAGGTTTATTCAATGTTTTGATTAAAATGTGCCCCGGATCTCGCGCTCTATGAAATAAGAAGCCTGTAATGACCTGTACAGTCTTATTTAATTTTTTTTTTATGTTTCATTGCGGCAGCATATTCACTATTTTATTAAATCTTGACGCTTTGCACGTCCATTTTGTTTCAAAGAATGGCTTAGGTCTGCTTTTATTTTTTATGTTGCCTCAGGTCGAATCTGTTAGCATATTCTGGTCATGAAGGAAGCAAAGTGCAGCGCATCCTCTTTAAATTCAAGAGGATGTTCCATGAGTCTTCTGGCAAGTTGATCAATTATGGACGTCCGTGGAATCGCCCTTTTCTGAATGCGAATAGCCCTCGGCCCTTGATAAAGACCTGGTGATTAAATGCCTCTGCCTTTGACCGAAGCTGAAAGAGACGCGGGATTTTTTTTTATTTCCATTGATGCTTCAGGATTTTAGTGAAATTTGTCTCTTGTATAGACATTCTAGATGAATTGTGCCACTAATATTTGGACTTGCCATTTCCAGGAAATTTTATAAACTTTCCGCCAATTCTTTTGGAACTGAGTAGGCTAAACTAAACTGTTTATCCTTGTGGAGTGGAATGACATACGTACGAAAATAACCGGAATAAGTAACTCCATCTTTATTTACCCTCCAACCAGTGAGAATGCTGTTAAGAGGCGATTGCTAGAAATTAATCATAACAGCCATTCATTATCAAAAGCCGCACACATTAACGAGAGGTGCTTCATTATACAAGCAGTTTGCTTGCAGCTGCTGCTGAGAGCCTTATTAAAGCCGATTGCGGAATCCATGATAAATAACGCGGTGACATGTAACTCTCGAATACTGTGGTCGTTCTTGAATGATTTATGCGACCCCAGAGGAGAGCGCCCGGAAGCAAGGGCAGGGAGTCCGCAATTAATTACTCGACACCTGCACCTGGCGGTGTCATGTCGATTGTACTGGCAGGTTTTCGGTGCCGGGATGAGGGAGGTCCGTATACTGGTCAGCGTATATGTATAGAGCTTGATTTTGTTAGCATTATCAAGTTAACAGGGGGAAGAAATAATTTTCCTGATTGCTTATCGTGAATGCATATTTTCGTTTTAATATATCCTTGTCAGCATTTTTAGCAGGAGTTACCAATGACCCACTTAAAAAATTTTAATTTGTATTCCTCAGAATGATTAAACGATTATTTTTTATTTCCATACAACACTTATATTCATTAAATCTTTTAGTGACTGTCTTTTATTAAACCATGAATTTTTGTAAGTGTTTTAAGAGAAAGTCTTTACTCTTCTTTCAGAAGTGTGCTTTAAAATGGATATTTTATATATATATATATATATATATATATATATATATATATATATATATATATATATATATATATATATATATATATATATATATATATATATATGTATATATGTATATATATATATATATATATACATACATTATATATATATGATATATATAAATATATGTACGTATGTATGGATGTATATAATATACATCATTACAGCTGAAGCTCGAACATAGATATATAACATAACTTTTTTTTTTTTAGCAATCTAGTAGTTGCCAGCCAAGAGCTTGTTTTTTTTTTGAATCACAGCAAAAAGGCATAGGTTATAATACCCTCGACCCCGTAGTGAGGTTGTGGCATCAGTGCACCTCTCGTGGTGCACCGTAGGGATTACCTAAGGTTCTTTGCAGCGTCCCTTCTGCCCATAGCTGCAGCCTCTTTCATTCCTTTTTCTATACCTCCTTTCATATTATTTTTTTTGCGCCTGACTTACCCGCCTCTCTAGCAGTTGTTTCACAGTGCAACTGCGAGGATTTCCTCCTGTTACACCTTTCAAGCCTTCTTACTGTCAATTTTCCTTTCAGCATTGAAATACCTCATAGGTCCCAGTGCTTGGCCAGTGGCCTAAATTCTATCATTCAATCCAACCCTATGATACACTCGAAAAATACGTCTTGAAGATTATTTCATTTATTTATGGGAGTGCAACAAAATTGCTGTTCCCTGTATTCAGCAATGAACAGATTTATCCGCTGACTTACAAAGGCAGCTTTTTCTTTTGGCCTGGATTGATACGTGTCTAAGGATCTGTGGAGCGGCGTAATTTGCGAATTGTGAAGCAGGGTTAATAACCCACTAAATCTAATTTATCTTTACATTCCTTCTGGAGTTGTTGTTTTTGTCCAAATTTGCCCGTCAAAACGTTTGATTTGAAATAGCCACCAGCATGTTATGGTTCATTTTACAATAACGATAGCTGTTCGGTTTTTATATTAATAAAAATTTTCCCTGACTGACACAGGTACCCTTCTAAACATGCGAATTATAACTACCTAAGATAGTGCATACATATCCAATAATAAGTGTGTAAAAGGCATTTTGGAATGGGCCAGCTGCTTCCGCTTGTAACTCTATGCCTACTTATTAAGCCTTGATTCTTTTCATGTGTCACTTTGCCTGTTCTATTATTCTGATTCACTAGGCCTATGTGCCTGTTCGCTCTTGTAGTGTTTTGAATTAGAAATTCTGCTGTGAGGAAGAATGTGAGAAGTGCAGTAGTGATGTTTAATCTTTGTCATATTATAATTTTACGTCTTCATTTCGTAAAGCACGTACACACACTCTCTCGCGCGCAAGCGCTCACACACACACACACACACACACACACACATATATATATATATATATATATATATATATATATATATATATATATATATATATATATATATGTATATATATGTGTGTGTGTGTTTTTATTTAAATTTTTAGTGTACTTGTTACGCGTGAGTGTATTTATAAGTTGGCATTTGGGAATTCATCCTTTCTGTTCGTTCTTATATGATCCTCTGATTATTATTATTATTATTATTATTATTATTATTATTATTATTATTATTATTATTATTATTTTTGGAGTAAATTGTTAATTACCTAATTTTGTTGAGGTTTGTGGTATTCATGATACTCTACAATCCATTTTTTGGCTAAATTTATCTTGAATATTTTAAATGTCCATATTATCTTTTTTTCCTGTTTTTTTTATGAGATATGTTTATTTTTGCCCGGATCTACCGTATTTGACATTCCACAGTTTTTCAACGCTGCAGGATCATATTCATGGATATACAAAAGTATCCGTGCCCAGATATTTATATTAGATTCCGCCCCAGTCGAAGTTTTGCCCTGGCAACAACAATAATTGGCTTAAGCGGTTGCAGATGGAAACACTGGTTCTCCCACAACAGCGGTGTTTTGTGGGTTTCAGGGACTACGTCGGCGAAGGATTGCAGATTCGGTTTATCTCGCATCTAAACTGAGCTAAGCGGAGGTGTTCCTCCTTATTCCTGTTTGTTTTTTCGCCTTCGGTGCCAACGCTTACGTTACCGGATTTTGTTTCTTGGTGAGGAATGTACAGGTAGATCACGAAACCGACCCACGCCTTGAGTATGGAAAACGCCGAGAGAGACTGCATTACAAAATGTTACGCACCACTTCATTTCAGTGTTTGATTGGCCGCACACAAATTTCTGGATTTCTTCTGCTCTTTCTAAACATTCATTCGGGACGCATAATATTCTAGAATATCCTCTCTCATCATTTTCCGTGCTTAGGCGTGGGTCGAATTCGTTATTTACCATGTAATCGTCACTATAAAATAAAATTCGGTAGCATCCTTCAGGTTCTCAGTAAATAATTTTTGGTGAGGTTACTACTAGGCCATGCCCCATTATTTTATCCGTTTGCGCCCCCGCTTGGTAGGCAAGTAAGCTACCCATCACAACATACAGTAAGTGTAGGTACCGCTTTTGGCCCACCAGTTATCCATATATAAAGTCACCATCTTCTGTTGGTGAAAGAATTGAAATACATGCATCACATCACTCACTGTGATATTTATAACACAAACATTAAGCAACAAATGTCGTTTAGTATGCAATTGGCTCTACCTGGGAAATAATACCGGGGGGAATTATAATTGATAAGTGGAGTATAGTGGTCTAGAGCGTCACTGGACGGCGTTGGTACTCGCTGTTCGACCCTGCCAGGTGAAGAACCGCTTATCAATTATAATTCCCTTTCGGTATTGTTTTCGGGGTAGAGCCAGTTGGATATTAACCGACATTTGTAGCTTAGTGTTTGTGTATATATATGTATATATATATATATATATATATATATATATATATATATATATATATATATATATATATATATATATATATATATATATATGTATTTGATATATATATTTAATATATATATTTAATATATATATATATATATATATATTATATAAAATATATATATGTATATATATATATATATATATATATATATATATATATATATATATATATATATATATATATATATATATATATATGTATATATATATATATATATATATATATATATATTGCAATTTTTTTTTCCATATATATATATATATATATATATATATATATATATATATATATATATATATATATATATATATATATATATATATATAAATATATATATATATTGCATAATCACGCATAATTTCGTTGTTTAATTAGGACATTCTGATTACATCGACGGACCTTCTGAGAAGCTGTCTGTTTAGGTTCACGAGCGTTGCAATACGAGGTCATTGACAACTGGCCGGTCATTAGGGTACCAAATAAAGACTTCTTTGGTGTGATCTGGGTCTAGTCGACGTCCATTAAATCTCCACTGGTCGAGCCTCTTCTGGTTTTCCACTGGGCATCTTTGACACTTTGCGAGGAGTTCATTTTTTATCTCCCTTTTTGAGTCCTGTGATGAGTGGCCCATAAGTCTTTGTAAGTCTTTCACGCACCTTATCAAACTAAGATGGCAACAGAAGCAACTCTCCTCGAGACGAAAAAATGGGGAGTCCAAGGTCAGCCAGGGAGTGACTGAGGGCGCCTCCCTCCTGTAGGCGGCAGCCAAGTTTCGTGTGGGAAGAACGGACACCGCCTGCGTGCATTGCCCAGGCAGATAAACGTCCTTCGGACACACACACTTACGCACGCTCTAGAGCATCCTTCAAGATCACGTAAGATAATGAATTGCTGGCTGAAAGCACTAGTTTTAATGTACGAATTTTATATGTATTAATGACTGACGGTAGTTTTAACGTGCATGTTAGCCTACTTTGATGCATGCATTTATTGATAATCACGATTTTTTTACTTGTATGTTAGCGCAGGCAGTGCACAGGGAATAATTTCCATCTCGAAAATTTATAATGTCACGAATGTTGGGACTGCAAAGAGTCTAACAAATATTCTAATGTATTTTCTTAATTTCGTCCACCCAGCCACACATCTGTGTCAAAATGTTTTCTGACTTGTATTGGGTCATGGAGATGCCTTAGTGCATGATGCCCTCTTTCTTTGCGTTCTTTAATAACGTAAGTCTTTCGCTGATTTTAACGTAAATCAGTAATTCCACGAATCCTGGTTTTGTTTTATGCCACTGAACTCTCATTTTGCCCCTTGTTTGGTACCCCCAATCTTTTGTAACACTTTACTTTAGGCTGAAGTTTGTAGGTGAGCGTGAGTCTTAGAAGGCATCCCGGTATTTAGTAAGTAGTTTCTGAATTTGATCCATTTTACTTATTAATCTTTCTCGCCGTCAGAATCCTGACACACTGTTGTATAGACAACAAACGTATCTGTATGTGTGCCCAATCGTCTAAAGTAAGAACTTGGTAGATTGTCACAGGTAAAATGTAACAGGAGCTTTGCGTGATAGGGATTTCCCAATCAATAGCCATGATGTCAGAGACTTTGCTCAAGAAAATTAACTCCGTTTGGCAAAGGAGAAGGGGCCAACATGCACGATCCCCAAAATATTAACAGAATGTGATAGTGTATCTTTGGTTAAAATGTCATGTAACTTTTTCTGAACTCCCATCAAAATTCCCGTTTTAAGTGGAACCTACTATCTAATCCTTGGTACTGAAAATACAATATTTTGGACCACATCTTTGAAAGTCTGCGCTTGCTCCTCTCATTATTTAGTGGTCACAATGAAAAAGACTGATCTTGCAAAGATAGGAAAAGTGTGTTTTGTAACCGTCCTCTGTAATGTTATCGTTTTTACTTTTGTACTGTTATAATCTCCAAGTGGTGATTAGCAAGCTATTAAGGTTTTCTCATCCTAGATCATCTCATGATGGGCGTCAGCTCTTTGGGCACTTGACATTTATCTCTGTCCTTTTGGCACTGATGGGGATTTCCTACATTTTCTTGCGGATGATTTTTTTTTTTATAACTGGGCATTTTATATGCAAGTACATGCGCACTTGATCAAATTTTCGTGCATGTTTTATCCGGAACTATATCCCTAGTATGAAGATTTTAATGACATGCTCTTCTCCTTACACACGTTTGCATGGACACTTCGTATTATTACATTCATGCTTGCATAATTATACGTACCCACGCACTTACAGTATATAAATGTTCCATCTCTCTCTCTCTCTCTCTCTCTCTCTCTCTCTCTCTCTCTATATATATATATATATATATATATATATATATATATATATATATATATATATATATATATATATATATATATGTATATATATTATATACTGTATATTAGTAAATTAGTACTTTCACAGAGGACCTCAATAATACTGAAGGTTCGAAAGAGGAGATTCTTTATTTCCAAACTTTCAGAGGCGCGTCTGCCTCCATCAGTTTCCTCTTTTGAACCTTCCGTATTATTGAGGTCCTCTGTGAAAGAAAGAAATTTATACATAGTGAATTTGTGTTGTTTGGAGTATAGCCTATAGTAGTGTGTATGTAAGAGTGCTTGCAGTCCGTAAAGATTTCTTTGTCATGAGTCTGCAGGACTATTAACAAATACAAGTTGCAGTGTTTTAGAATGTCCCGTGGTGTTTCCTTGTTTAGAGCACTGTTCTCCGTGTGGTCTGCAGGTGCTGACTCTCATCTCATAATCTTGGATAGAGTTATGTTATCAGTCAAGTTTGTTTTGCCAACTCTAAATGTTGACTTGTGGCGTAGACTGGAAGTGAGCTTAATATGTTTGTTGCATAAAATGTACTGCAATGACAAACAACCTCTGCTCTCTTCTTTACCTAACCTAGCTGTTTTGCTCACAACACTAGGCAGGCTTCAACTGCAAACAGTGTCGTTTTGCAGCATCTGGTATAATACTACTCAGTTTGCTAGGAGTTTTATTTTTGGCTACAGCCAGTGCGGTTGTGGAGTGTTGTGATCTTCAATGTTTAAGCGAGGAGCAAATTCACTCCTGCTTTCTGCTGAATTCTCCTGAATTCAGGCGTATCGATTTTATTTTGTATTCCTCATATTTATTTATTACCTTTTCATATAACTTGTCTCTGTCAGCTGGCTGATTTCCCTTTGGAGCCCACCTGGATAACATTTATAGTCTGATGACTCTTTCCAAGAGTTTTCAGCTGAAGATTTATAGAATGAAAGAAAGAGAAGCTGGATTAACCAATTAACATTCATGTTTTCCACCCCACATTGTATCTCCGCATCCTCTATATTTATTGGGTTTGGAAGACGACCATACCTTAGAAATCTACCGCTGTTTGTGAGTCTGATGAATATGCAAATGCCAGTTGCATTGCAACAGTAGGGACGGACTGTTTAAGATAGCAAGATGCTAAAAAATTCCTTGACCTTTCAGGAATAGGATGGTAGCTGCCGAAGTGGGCGCTGTATGTTTTATTCAGATCGTGCGTGGAGGTTTTAACTCGACTGCCACTTGTTGCTTTCTGTATGTTTTCCCTTCCTGTAATGATATTTTCTAGCACAGTAGTCACAGCGAACCATAACATTATTCATCAAGCATGAATTTTATTTCTGCCGGTTTGTCAAGTTAAAATGCCACCTTGAGTTAGGAGCTAGATCTCTTCTAGTTTTTCTTCTTCTTGAAGACTGAATTAGTTTGTAAAGCTATCTGGTTCAACTTTAGTGACGGCATCTTTTTCACAGTCATTTAAGCATCGTAGCTGACTACATTTGGTATAATTTTCAAAATACTTTGTATTAATCGTTTTCTAAGACGAGCAAATAATGGCATTCTTTGTTACGTAAGCATTGGTCGTTTAATTGGGTGTTTTAACTTGAAGCTCATCGACTGTGGTCATCGACATGGTTACGAAAGTACTTTGTTTTGCATTTGTAAAGGAAAACCGTTATTCGTTAATGTTGCATTCAAGTGTTCTTTCTCGATTGCCTTTTCTTTCTCGTTTATGATTTGTTTCCTGTTAAGGTTGATAAACATTTTCCCAAAGCTGTATTATAATTTATGGTTTAAAATTTAAATACATTTTCTTCTATTCCGGTTTTGGGCTAACTCAATTTGATTAGTTTGAATTCGTAAATTTTTGCGTATTACCCCAAAATCACCGACCAGGACCGTTGTTCTCAAGTAGCCATCCAAATTTTGCTTTATTTGTATTTCATTTCGTTTAGTAAGCTTCGTGCTCTTAGGCATACTCTTTGCGCCATCAGCTAATTGCGATCAGATCCTCGCTATGTGACTTGCCTCTTGGCAGAAAGGGTTATCAAGACAATAGGCTCACCCATCCAAGGCTAGCCTGTAGAGTTCAAAGGTCGCACAATGGCTGAGAGTTTCATTTACATGTCTGATTTACATCTAGTGCTCCGTTTCTTAACCAGCCTTTCTTTCCCAGAGACCCATAGCGTGACTTAGGATGCTTAACAATACAACATTCATTGCAAGTCGATGGTTATCTCTTTTGAAGGAGCAGTGTTGTTAAATAGGCAAGTACTGTAGGTGCCAAAGATGGTTTCCAAGACGAGTAATTCAAGATGTTTCGAATTCTTTCCTTTCACGTATGTAATGGATCCTATGTACAGTAGCTTCGAATTTCAATACTGCTAGTACATGAATAATGTTTCAATGTGAGGCCCTTCAACAAGAGCTTCGGATGCAAGAAGGTTCATTTTTATGTAAATTTTTTATTGAAGAATTTGTATAGTGAAATGGATGATATAGCTTACTGAACAGTTTACAATGGTCTTTTAAAGCCTGTGTAGTCATCTGAAAAGGTATAGGAACCACGTTGTGAAATTTTGACCCTTTCGACTAGTGAATATAAACTCGAAATGCGGAAGCTTTTTGTCTGCTGTCGCTGTTTATGGAATGGGAAGAAAAACACCTCAGGTCATTCATAAGACACTTTACTAGTCGAAATTGCTTAGACCGGTTTTTTCATAATAGTGCAATATCTATTATTTGGATATTGAGAGTAAGGTTTTTTTTGTGATACCATGTTTTGCTCTGATCATTGAAGTATGATTTACAAACACTTCTTAATATTAAGTGCAGATTTTTTTAAACCTGATAGGACCAAGTGTGTGGATTATGATAATTTGCCTAGATAATCACAGCGTAGCTTGACCTATGGTCAACGTTTCGAAGTTAGCACTCCTGATTTTTCGATTATTTTTTATTATTTTAAGTTGTGACTTTTTCATGATATGAACAGCTGTGTTGTATATCGTATCTGTTAATATTAATATCCCCAATCTGTGTTGCCTAAGGAACGTGGCGAACATTGGTGAGAAAGTGGTTTGCAGTCAGAAGTGAATTTTTACCTTGTAAGGACAGCATGTAAAAGTTTACCAAGCGTATCTCTAGGTGGTAGTATTTATGCCTTTTTTGTGAGCCTGCCGTCTTCAGTTTGCGAATCGCAAAGAGAGAGAGAGAGAGAGAGAGAGAGAGAGAGAGAGAGAGAGAGAGAGAGAGAAATATGGGCGTGGTTGTATTCAGCTGTTATCCTTGGTGCCTAGGAGGGGCAGCACTTAACAGCTGGCTAGGTACTTTGTTTAGGTACAAAGTGTTTTGAAAGTTGCGATTACTGATTCTGTTTTCTCCTCCTATGAGATGGTTAATTACTCATTCCATGGTATTGCCAGTCTGGAACTTAGTTTCATCAAGGATTGAAAATCCGTTTCAAAATTTATTTGAAATTTTTCCGACCACCTCAGGCAGTTTTTAGTCTTTCTACACTCGCACTTTTTACCATATACATTTAATTTCGTTCAGAACATCGTGAAAATGGTTTTTCATTACAGCTGCATTATTTATGTAGATAGTTATACCAAACTACTAATTCTAAAATGAAAACACATTTCCTGAATGATTCTACAGGGTAACTGACTCAGATTTATCTCGGTTTCACAGTATGATTGTCTTCTTGGTTTATTTTTATTATTTGGAAGCTCTAGTTAGTAAGTAGTCCTCTTACTGTATAGTAAACCTTATGGATGTCATTAGTACATAATTGCAGATCTCTTGTTACCCCAGTTGTAAGCCTTCAAGTCATATCCGTTTTTTAGTTTTCTGTGAAAGAAAACTATTGAGATGGCTAATTTGTGTGCCCGTCCACAGTTTTTCTGTCCACCCTTAGGTCTTAGAAACTACTGAGGCTAGAGGGCTGCAAATTGGTATGTTTATCATCCACCCTCCAATCATCAAACATATCAAATTGCAGCCCTCTAGCCTCAGTAGTTTTTATTTTATTTAAGGTTAAAGTTAGCCGTGATCGTGCGTCTGGCACCGCTGTAGGTGCCACCAACACAGGCCACTACCGGGCCGTGGCTGAGTTTCATAGAGCATTATGCGCTATACAGAAAACTCGATTGCGCCGAAGAAACTTCGGCGCATTATTTACTTGTTAGATACCTTTGTAGATATTACTTAAGGTAGCAATTGCCGAGTAGCCGGAGGTGGAACTATTTGTGTGGCCCCAAACAAAAGTTAAGCTTGCGATTTTCCAGATTATTAGCATTTTTCATATCTAGGTTAATGTAACACACATGAGAAAATGTATGCACATAACGGTAATAATGATGTACACCATGATACTGAAAAAAAGTTTTATTGAGGTTTCGTTCTTAGCAATATAGGGAAATGCACAGCCCTCCATTGTTGATAACATGTCTCAATTTTCCGGCTTCTCTGGAAAAGGGTCTTTTACATTCAAGCGCGAGATAAGCGGTATTTGCTTCAGATTAATTAGCCTCTTAATTACATCTATTGATTCAACGACATAATCGGGCAAATGTTTCATGTGTTTTTCTGTAAAGAACTTAGGGTTACCGTTGGCCGTACGTGCTTGTAACAGTAAGGTTATACTGATGGCATATGTGAACATAACAGCACTAAGTGCTGTAATTAGCATAAATACACCGTGTGCTAAAATATCATTAACAGGGTTTTAATCATATTGATTTGGTGAAACAAAGACTATTCATGATTAGTTTACTGAAGCTATGGAATTCCAGTTCCTACTGTTTGCTGTCCTTGTGTGGCTTTTGCGTATGCTTATTATGTAATTATGTAAATGTTAAGGATGTATCCTTTTATAAGTTTGCATATTATGGT
>NC_089745.1:68034152-68051652 GCF_040412425.1 Macrobrachium rosenbergii
CCAGATGGTAGATAGGGCAGAAATGATAATCACGTGAAATTTAATTTATCTTTGATGTAGGTAAATAGCAATTTTAATAATCTTGAGGAAACATCTTAGACTTTCTAGTGATAAAAGGGGCTCTTTTGCTTTAGACGAGAATTGTATTTATTGGCGCGTTTCTCCCTCCTTGAATTTGGTCAACAACTTATTTACATCAATAAGTTCTGTGTCATCAACACTGATTTAAAGGACGACACACCATACCCACCTCTCCTATGCACATTGGCTTACATATTGTATCATTCTCTCTCTCTCTCTCTCTCTCTCTCTCTCTCTCTCTCTCTCTCTCTCTCTCTCTCTCTCTGTGGAGTCATTACTGCCATCTGCCACTGCGGAATGTATATTGCATAAATGCAAGCAAATTATTGCTGTATAAACTTTACTCCGTTAATGGACGCAACCAATTTCGACTAATAATTTACGTAGTAATAGGGAAGCTTTAGGCGGGCTGAGGGCCACAAATTGAAGGACCTTTGAACTTATCACAAGGAACGGGCACCCAGCATCACAAAAGCCAGCTGTGCTCTTTGGCCTTAAACACCTTAAAGAAAATAAATCGTTACTGGACGGGCAATTAGTTAAAAGGAGAGAGAGAGAGAGAGAGAGAGAGAGAGAGAGAGAGAAGAGAGAGAGCTGGCTAAGTTCGTTGCTCTTCTTTTGGTTTTAAAGAATTACTTTACAAAGTGGCGCGGTCCTTGGGATCAGTTTCAAGGCGATGCCTTATATAGGCTGAGTGGGCGCAGTTGGGTATGAACCAACTTCTGCAAGCAATCTCTATTTCTACTTAAACTTCACTGGAGTAACGGTCTGCAGATATTGTTGAAGGAAATTTCTCTCTCTCTCTCTCTCTGTGTGTGTGTGTGTGTGTGTGCATTGTAGCAACTGGTCATTATCTAATTCTTTAATTTCTTCGTATGTTTGAAATTTTCAAGTAAATTTTTGTATTCATGTCGATTTAGAATATATAAATACGGATGTATATTCAGTTTCTCCTACTTTATAGCATGAATCCGAAACGTGGAAGTGAAAGTTAATAAAAGAAACAACTGACGCGATCGCGTCTTTCGAAGAAAGTTGTAAAACCAAAACGAGAGTGGGGGTCGTGCCTTATCCTCGTTATAAATAGGTAGAAAAATATTATTCCTTTATACTGTTCAGAAACACTTCGTCATATAAAGAAAAGAATCTAAACTTTGTCATATAAAGAAAAGAATCTAAGCTGATGAATGATCTAAGACAGGTAGGACAGTCTTATCTAGAAGGTAATCACTGAGACGCTAATAAAAAATTGCGAAAGATTGGGTTTTATTTAACCGAGGTAACAGCGACGATGAAGATTGTGTAACTAAGAACTGCAAGGTTCCCAGGAGAATTTCCAACTGACAATGTGTAGTTTTTTTTTTTTTGTAGGATAGTGACTTGAGTGGCACCCTTCTCTTACCAGTCAGGGGTTTCTGTAGACTCACAGTGCACAGTTCTTTCTAACCACAAGATTCAGCACGGATATTTTCATGAATTTGGGGCTTTCATTTTCCTTAGAAACAGGTTTTGGAAAGTGGTCGAGTAGGACCAAGGTCTGGATAGACCCTGGTGAGAGCTGTAGTTAAATGGTATTTTTTCCTTCGCGACAATGATTTTAGATGAAATATGGATTTGCTGCTGGTAAAGTGACGTTTGTATTACATGAACACACAGACTGTCGAAAAGATAGTATATCACATTTTCTGTCATCCGTAACTGTAGTTCACTGGCATTTTATTTATGAAATTCCCACCATCTTGCGGTTCCAAACTGTAAATTTCTGCTGACGTCATGAGCTAACCACTTGCAAGTTTCTGAGTTTCTGTGATTGCAGTGTGTCTTGTTGATAAGTCATATTGAAAGTGATAACAACAAATCACTCGTTATGTGGTGAGCAGTGACCACAGATAAAGAGGAAAACATTGTAAATGTCTGCTTAAGATTTTTTCACGAAATTTTGCCTATATTGTTTTGATAACATTAAATTTCATAAGAGAAAAAGTGTTACTCAATGGAATGATTGTTCTGTAAGCAGTGTATTACTGTTTATTATACTTCAGGGTCACTGTGTATGCAAGAGTTGATTATGTTATATGTCATAATTACTCTCAAGTTTACTTTTCCGTCAGGTACTTATAATTATTATCCCTGTTCCATAACGTTGAGACCTAGGGAGCGCACGTCTAGGCAAGATCCAATGAGAGATGTAGTTGCAGTGGGGGTTGGGGGGCGGTTTGTGACCGAGGATTTTTAGTATTATATGGATATTATATGGAATGCACCTTTTGAGGCGACAATTTTAGGAGGTGGGGGCGGGGGGGAGGGGGAAGGGAATGGTGAAAGGGTGCATTCCAAAAAGGTTGAAAATGGTGATTTTAGGGGACACCACCTTCGAACGTAAGATAAATCAGGAGGGCAGACGACTGGAGTCGTTGTAGTTCTTGGTTTTTGGAATCCTCTTCTCCGCATAACACGTTCACATCTGCGCCATATCTTCGGAGGATGGACACTTATAGGTTGTGCGCCCCGGCCCAGAGATGGCTTCACTTACATTTATCGTACATAATTACACACGCGCATGTTACGCATTTAGTGGTATGCGCTTCTGGATGATATTGAAATAGCAGGCAGATTTTGGAAGTGGTTTTTGTTTGTTTAAATCCTTACAAGCCTGTGACCATATTAGTACTTAATTTAATGAGGATAACATGAGACCCTTTCTTGTGTGTAAATCTTGGTATATTGTTAAATACGCTCAATATACTGTAGATTTACACACAAGAAATGACCTTATTCTCATCCTAACACGTACATGATTTTTATTCATAATCTTTGATAAACTGAACGCTGTGATTATATCATTCTTAATGCAGTTACTTGAGTCGCGGTTGATGCCACTGATCCATTGTAGTTGTAGATTTATACTTAATATGCTTTTTGTTCGTGTATTATTCAACTTTGAGAACAACCACATTTACTCCTGTAGGAATAATGTGTTCAGTGTGAAATTCTACAAACACAGTAATTTTGCAATTTTTAATGCATAAATATCTAAGGCAAACTTTGGTTGGAATTAACCATGAGTTTAAGATACATTCATATCTGAACATTTAGAAATCAGTATTCCTTTCCCTACACACTTTTACGCTCACAATTGACCCCTGATCCTCTTTTCTTGTCAAGAGCGACCAGTATGCAGTAAATGTGCCGAGCTTCTCAGTTACAAGATGTCCTTTATTCCTCACACCGTTGGACTGTGGAACAGTCTCCCTGAGCGTGTCGTGCAATTGGAACTTCAAAAATTCAAGCAAAGATGCAACGCATTACTACCCTCAAACAATTCTCCATGTATTTTAATGATTTAACAACTTTTTTTATCTTTTTTAATTTGTTAATTTAAAATTTTCTAATAAATGATCTCTGCTTTCGGTATTTCCCAGTACTTTCTGTTACTTCTTTTTAATGAACCCCATATTCTTTGGAAGCTTGAATTTCAAGTCAGTGGCCCCTGTAGGCTTGTTCCATACGATTAGGGATAATTTTCTGAATGATAATAATTATAATAATATTACTAAAAAATAGAAAGAACAATCGTATCCTTCCATGACACTTTCTAAGCACATTCCAGATTTTGTTATTGAAACTTTCTTTCTTTCAGAATAAAATATTTTTCGAGCGAGGCCTGCAACCAGTTATGAACACTGGAAATATATCGGCATCAGTCGTGAAATTCATTGTAAATGCTAAGAACTGTATAAAGCGCAATGTATGGGCGTAATCTACTTGCATTTCTCCCAACAGATTTCGTACTACTGCAGTTTGTGGGAATGCCACCTGTCAGCATCTGTCAGCCATGACTGATGCCTGGCTTGTTAAGGTCTGTTGTGCAGGCCAGCCATTTCAGATTTCTCCGCGGGCACAAGAATTTTATCAGGATGTCTGTAAATTTTGTTTTTCAGGTTCGTAAAAATTTGTCGTTAACTTGGGATGAAAGTCTTCCGTAGAATTTTGTTTATATATACTGTATATGTATATATATATATATATATATATATATATATATATATATATATATATATATATATATATATATATATATATATATATATATATATATATACATATATATATATAGTATATAATGTGTACAGTCTGTGTGCGTGTGTCTGTGTCATGTGCAATCGTGTAATGGTTCCCGAGAGGATCAGTTGCACCAGTTAAGTCCAAAGCGGAAAGATCTGCGCAGAAGGTTATGGCAACGGTGTTTTGCGAATTCGGAATTTTCCTGCTCCCAGAACTAAAAGAACACTTATGAGAAATCCGGTATGAATCTCGGAATGATGCTAACATGCAGTTTTTAACTTGGCTTAGTGGGAAGGTCCCAGACTGCAAGAGGGGTTGCAGCGGTGAAAACACCGCGCGGAGAAATGTATAGCATTAGAATATGAATAGGTAGGAAGATAATATTGATATATTTTTTTTAAAGATTTGATTTCCTTTTTCCTGATATTTTTTACTTACCCTCTTATATATTTACATAGCCGAGTGGTTAGGTTTACCGCCTAACGCAATCCAAACCATAGGCCCAGGCTTGAATTCTTGCCGGGCTAGATGCGCTTATCAATTACGATTCCCTTAAGGTGCAAATTATTCCCTGGGTATGGTGAATTCGATGTTAGAGACACTTGCAGCTTAATCCTCTTCTTTGAATAAAAAGTCACGTATGTAGGAGTGACAAGACTAATATGTATGTTATTTTAAGGTTAGAAAAAATATAGAGTTCTTTGAACGACCAAGGAGTGAGTACCACTTCCACAGTGGAATATTTTGCGAAAAAATATGATGAATAGCCAACGGCTTGAGATACTTGCCATGATAAAGCAGTTATGATAATAATACATATTATTCGCCCTGATAACTTTGATGACCCTTTATAGTCACCATTAACAGCACATTCAGCTACAAGGTTGAGGCGTCCTTCAGGGCGCCTCTACGCACGGTTTTGTCATGTAACAAAGGGTGGGTGGCGAAATTGTGGCGGTTCTTGTTTTTCTTTTTTTCAAAGTCTTAAAGGGATAACTATGGTTTTGATGTTTTTCTTAAATTGGTTGTAGTTCATCACTTTGTATGATATCGTACGCATATACAAGGTATATACCTTACACTGCAGATAAATCTTGTACGGCAGCCTTTGCGAACTGTAAACGCGCTCGCGCTCACACACAATATATATATATATATATATATATATATATATATATATATATATATATATATATATATATATATATATATATATATATATATATATATATATATATAATGTAGCACTTTTTGATTAGGAGAACTACAAAAACTGAGAAATCATTCACAGAAATATTTGACGTTATAAGTGTAGCAAAAATGTTCGAATAATATAGCAGAACGGTTCAGTGCATTCACCCAACTGATGGATTGCACTAGTTTCACAGACAGTTTTGCGTCAATGAAGGTCGTAAAACAAGCGAGCTTGTCCCCTCCCTCCCACCCGAGTCTCACAATTCCATTGGCTTTTCATTGCGTCACTTCACACTCCGTACGCGACTTCGTTGGGTCGTCTCGGCAAAAAATGCTTAAAAACTCAGAAATCGCGATGTGTTATATGGGGACAGTGAAGTATTGAGCTAGTAAGGCGCTTTTTCATGGCCAAATTTAAGAGTAAAAACACAGGAAACACGTTTGAAATTTCCTGTTTACCAATATCAGAGGACAATTTCTAATGTAGTGAAGTATATGGGAGTAAACGTACTAGAGAGAGAGAGGTCGAAAATATTAATGGTTAGTGGTTTTGGGATGTTAGAAATTTCGTGTATAAGCAACGGTAAAGATATACTGGTTAACAAACAAGAGAGAAGGACGATAATCAAACACCCAGATCGTCCAACTTTAGTTTCCTAACATTAGTAGTAAAGTTTACGCCGGTCACCTCTTCATACATAATTTTGGGCATTGCTCTCAACTGTGCTCCACCACCACTGCAGACTTGGCATTCCCATCACTCTGTAGAGTGGAACACATGCCAACCAGCTTTACCAGTCCTTCTGGCACCCCCCTTCTAGATTGTGTAAGTTTGTCTTCCTCCGTTACCTATGTTATTTAACCTGCATTTGTTTTTAAAGTCCAATACTTTTTAACGTGATTAGCCTATGTTCATTCCATTGATGAAGTGAGAAGGAAGTTGTATTTACTACGTATCTACCAAGCATGTATACATCTATACAGATATACACGAAAAATTAGTGCATTATTCTATGGGGTCATTTTGTGGGTAAACAGAAAGCATATCAAAGGCAGCTCACACAAGTCCTTGTGCAATGGGAATTTGTCTCTTGAAAATAGATTTTAATGAGTCACTCTGGTGCTATTTCGTGACCACTCCTTTGCTAACGGTGCATTGTAGCAACAAAGGAAGTAGTAAAGGTTTTGAAACAGGGAAGTTTGGTGTGGTTTTTATATCCAAGTAATATAAACATGTCTCGAACCAGTTGAATATTGGTGGTAAATGTGGATGTTAGCCGTTTTGCCCCTCATGCTCGTCGGGTCAATTTGGCAAAGGTATCAAGTCTTGTCATTGGGTCCGATAAACTGAATTGCTTGTGAATAAAAATGTACGAATAACGTCTAATCACACCGAATATATTTCTCAATTGGAGGCTATAGACTAAGTAGATTTTAACGATTTTCAAACGTACAACGAGAGGAAAAATATTTACCACACTAATGAATACATGAGCATTGCAAAGGTGTTTACGCTTTTCATTCCACCCCAGGCGTTTCCGTCTGTAATTATTATTATTTTCGTGCGCTAGTTTTAAGGAATAAAACGAAGGGCCAGTAATTGTCTGTAATGTCCAACCGAATAGAAAGTTTATGAGTGGGGAAAATGGAAGAGAATTAGAAATAGAAGTAAATGCTGGTAAAGCTGTTGTTCTAGCAAGCACGCACACTCATTTCACGTAAGTAGCGCAATTAAGAAATTACGCGTATCATAACATTTATGAATCTGCGCATTATTCCGAGTTTCATTCACAAAAGGTAAACTTGTGTAAATAGTATGATTATGTATGCTGGAAAGGTAAATTCACTGTAATTAATCGCTGTTAGATAAAAACCCTTAGTTTAATATTACTCGTAGGTTTTAAGTTAATGTGAAAACTTGACCAGATTCATAGGGTATGTAAAATTCTCATAATCAAGGCTCTCAAATGGTTCAAATTTTACTTTGCCGTATGCCTTTTCTATTTTATCCTCTTTGTTTTATTCACATATGGATATTTCGTTATCAACAATTAAAACCTCCAAGACCGTCTTCATGTCAGCATCTCTCGCATGCACTCTTCCTGGAAGAAGAGTGGAAACATTTTGTGGGGACTCTTAGGGCAAGATGACAAGAGAATCTGTGGTGAAAAAATTAAATCCCAAGAACTTCAGCGTTTGGTATTTCACCCAAGTGATTAAAAAAAATTTTTCCATTGCCGATCTCCACATTGATATATCTTTTGTAGTGGAAGCAGATGATATGTTGCCACTAATGGTTAATAAAAATTCATCCTTTTTATTGCTGATAACGAAATACGTAAACAGTGAACAATGTTCTTAGTAAAACGGTACTGTTGAAATGATATTCTTAAGCTTGGAAGGTTCTGAACAATTAATTACAGTTTGTTATATTTTCGTTAATCGGGACCAATCTGTCATAACGTGGACAACAATTGTTATTGTAGGATCGTGCCAGAGGCAACGGAATGAAAACCGTCGTCATTCTAAATAAGATTAGGACGTGCTCGTCGTTTCTCAAGTGCTGTTGCGTAGACGAAAATTGTGTTCACTTGACATGTAACGCAGTCTCTCATGTCCTGTTACGGCGTGTTCTGACTTAGAAGCTTTGATTTAGATGAGGCAGTTTTTCATCCGGAACCCTTAGGGGCGTGCGGGTGAAGGCCAGGGGCAGATCGTGTGGCTCCTGATGAATGGAGCCCTCAGGGGCTGAGATGCCTCGGATATCAGCCTCAGGTCCGACTGACGAACGGTAGCTCTGTTTTGTCGAGCGATGATTGGCTGATGGCAGGCGGCGGCTACGATCTCTTACGAAACGCTTCTAGTGGAAACTGTAACAGGTGATTCCCTCTGGTAGGAATGGCGTTGACAAGGTGAACTTGAAACCGCCACGATGTTGCAAATGTGTAGTCGTTGAGTTTGCCTGGGATTTAAAAGGTTCAGCGAACAAAATCTTGCCACAAACACTGATTTTCTGACATCTGGTTTGGTTATAGATGTAGTTTTGATGAAATGTTATCGTTTCGCTTAATTGGTATTATTATTAATAAGTAAAATTTTTCACTTGAAAAACCTGTTCTTGGCATGTTATGTAGGTTTGAATGTATTATTTGGGGTTTCCTTGCTAGTTGAAGTGCAGTATTTAATTACATAAATTATTGTCCGTGTTATGGACAACTAGTGTTTACAGAGATATTAAATACTTAAAGATTTTCATGGTTCACTGCTCTAGACAAGATAGAAACGGTTTACATGCAAAACCTCTGAGCTTGAATTAGTTTGTCATAAAGGCTTCGCATGGGTCGATACGAGGTTCGGAATGTACAACTACCATTTAAGTTTTTCTCACATCTGGGTTGTTGGCAACTAAAACGAAATTCTGAACTTAGTCGCATTTCAGTAACTAGTATGCGTACTGGCTGTCAAATAAATGTACGTTGCAAAACCTCGGCAAATCTAAGTCAAGGTTTCATTTTTTTTGGGATGAAGACTTTGTCATAGTCTCGATAATTGCAGGTAACGTCTGTTGCAAAATAAATCACCTGCGGGCTGTCGTGATGTTTATTTGACACACTCGCGCGTTCTCGTTCTTGTTATTGAACTTGTTAAACTTTGTCATCGATCATTTTGTTGTTTACTTAAATATAATTTGATGTCAGTGCGTATCACCTGTTATAAATGTTATTCAGTACAGGGAAACATTTTATTTTCTCATCAAAGATAGATAATCTCAGCATTTGAAGGCATGACAATGGAAATACGCTCTCTCTCTCTCTCTCTCTCTCTCTCTCTCTCTCTCTCTCTCTCTTCTCTCTCTCTCTCTCTCTCTCTCTATATATATATATATATATATATATATATATATATATATATATATATATATATATATATTATGTGTGTTTAATTAAACCAAAGTTGTAAATGTGAAACTTTAAATTGATGACTAAAGGAGCATAAAATTATTTTAAGTAGTCGAGGTGTTTAGATGTTCTTTCTGGTATATAGCATATATACGATCCTACTTTTCTAGGCCTGAATGCTGCAGTGAAGATGGTTTTGAGTAGTGTCTGGAAAGATGTTTTGCATACTACAAGTTTGCTTGTAGGTTTTAAATTATATTTAACTGAACCTAATCTGCTACAGATGATTCATACAAATTAATTAAAATTAGATGTAACTTTTATCGTGGAAGAGGTGTTTGTTGATACAGGATAGAAAATACGTGTTGACCTTGAGGAAAACAGTGAACTCTGTACCGATAATATAATTTTTTCATGTGCTTTTGTTTGTTTAGAGGCTTTTATCTTGTTTCTCAGACAAGTACTAGAAAGCCAACATATCCTATCTTATTAGAATCCAGGTGGAAATTTTCAAAGCTTTCTCTGAATATGGCGAGTATTATAGATTGCTTTTTATTACTCAGTTACCCACATTCTTGTTGTTTTTGTTCAACATCATTTTATTAGATTGAGGTTATGAGTGATCTTATGCGTCGGGTAATATTTCTAATTTATTAGAGAAGAGAGAGAGAGAGAGAGAGAGAGAGAGAGAGAGAGAGAGAGAGAGAGAGAGAGAGAGAGAGAGAGGCTTACAAGGAAGCGTGGGAAGAACCAAGAGATGGCGACAATGCCCTCGAGATGTCAACATTAAACTCCTGACTTCAGGGGCGCTCGCACCACAGCGCAGTTTCGTGTTTTTGGAGTGTCCTTAACTTGGCCTCTTGTTCTTTAACCTCTTCCATTTAGAGCCACGTTTTGGCAGAAACGTTCCGTCCGCACCCCGGGATGTTTGGATCTTAAGAACCAGTCCTCTTGTGCAATAGAAAGGATTCACCCTTGATCGGGCTGATTAAGCCAATGCTCGATTACAGTTGGGTTCGTACAAGATGAATTTTTCTGAACCTGAACCCCGTGAACTCGCCTGAATCGGAACTTGTGTTCAGGTTTACTGTCTATGATCCTTATATGCTTAGTTGACTGTTTTGTCCTTCGCACAGGTTTCGGCTTTCCTTGGTTTGTACTCTCGCAGGGGTCAATATAAAGACTTATGGAATTTATCTCGATTAGAGTTTGTTGGAAATATTCCAAGGGTTTAACTTTCCCCCTGACTGTGCTATTTCTTTTGATTTAATTTTAAAGCTATTGTAGGTAGTAGGCATTAGCATTTTAGTGTTTATCTGGCTCCATTGCTTTTATGATTTGTGCAATGCATGCAGAAGGATTGCAAGACTTTCATCAAGGTGGAGTTGCTAATCTTAAAACACCCAGTCGTAAATTTATACGCTCAAGTAACGATAAATATAAGTAAGAACAAGCTCAATGCTGCTGACTTAGTGCAATATTTTGAATTTTGTCTTTATTGAAAAATAGAATGTTGTATATGGTGATGCAATTGCTTTCATCATGTTCTAATAAAAGTAAAAATGCAGCGGATTTGTTAATTTATTTTTGTAAAGAACACTCTAAACAGGAAAGCTTAAGGAAAAACATTGATTCCTCTATTTTTACTTATTTATAGCTGACAAGAATGTTGATGTGTGGTACCAGTTTCACTTTATCTCCCGTCAAAAGGCATTTTTTATTTTTCCTCGAAAGTGCGAGAGCGTCGCCATCATAAAACCAGCATTCACCAAACGTTATCTGATTGTAAAGTTGCTTAAATAGAGTCTACGATGAATGAAAGTTATGGTGGTTTGTGCATCAGGAGGGCTTCTTCAAATCATGATGGAGCGATTCATTAAAACAGTTCCAGCTTGGCGGAAGGCCCCATTATCACTAATGTGGATGATTAGAGGGTCCATTAGCGAAAGGGACGTAGACACGGCAGTTAATGTAGATTTATTAGCTTTAAAGGTATATTACTTGTAGGGGGAAATAAGCAGGTTAATTTACATCCTTTTTTGAGATCTGGGTAAGTTATGTATCATGTGGTTTGTTCCAAATTCGTCATGGATTTAGGTCGGTTTTTTATAAGGAAGAACGTGAGTGGGGTTTTTATCCAGCCCTCGTAATTATTGCACAGTTCGGCTTTTGACACAGAGGCGTCATTGGAAGGAGCTTCTTGCAACATTATTTTGTACCGGTGTGACGATGTTCGATAATAATGTTGGGGTCAGTATAATGCCTTACTCAAGAATTAGATTTGTTGTTTATATTTTAGTTTAATGTTTATATGTGTTTTAGAATTGAGAATTTGTTGTAAAATTGAGAGATCTCTCGATAAACTGAAATATGGAGCGGGTAAGATTCTCAGAAAAGTTGAACGTTTAAAAATTTAACACTCACTGAAACTTTCCTCGAAGCTTGAAGGAAAAAATTATCGTTAATGATCTTGTTTTTATAAAGCGTCAATATCCGAACCAGAATTAGAAAGAATATTTAAAATTTCAGAGTTTTTGAGTGAATAACCGGTCACAAAGGAGTTTTTTCGCATTAAAAAAATTTTTTTTTAGTGATGACGGTTTAAGCAACAATTAATCAGTCCTAACCGGGACTTTGTCCTTGTTACGGCTAATAGATCTTCCACGAATGATCCTAATATCATGAAGCATTGCGTTAATGCGTGTTGTTAACATGTTTTTACTTATAAGTATTCCTAGTGTAATTTTGCCCGTATCTTTATTAAATTTTATGAGGGAACCTGTGTGTAGTTTAGTGACCTATGTATTTGCGCGATGGGTTTGTCAGTTTAAAGAAAGCGAAAAAACGATTTTTTTTCGTACGCCTTCACCGCTCTGCACTGAGGACTTCGTTTGCCCGGGTATATGACCTGAGTCCCAAAGTCTGTGTTCGTTAATTCTGGTCTTCCTGATTTGCCTAAACTTCCTGGCTCTCTCTCTCTCTCTCTCTCTCTCTCTCTCTCTCTCTCTCTCTCTCTCTCTCTCTCTCTCTAAAACTAAAGCTTAATTGAACTTTACATGTAAAGTTTTAAGGAGTATATTTCTGCAATGTTCTTTATAGTTTAGACGGTCTTCAGTATGATTGATTAAATTCAACTCGTTGTTTACAACCTGCCTTATAAGCAAACACGAACGGAGATTGATCTCCTTCAAGATATGAGGCATTACATTTTATAATGCCTTTCGTCCTTTACAAGTGTTTCCGATGGCTTCATTCGTTTCCGTTATTTATTATGTATATGCATAGTCAGCAAGCTTAGTTCTTATGAGTAAGGTCAGTACTTGCATATTTATGCGTCTGCATATGTGTGTGTGTGTGTGTGTGTGTGTGTGACAGAGAGAGAGAGAGAGAGAGAGAGAGAGAGAGAGAGAGAGAGAGAGAGAGGGGGGAAGAGAAATTTGTCACTAACATGTAACACGTGTAAAACCGTACTACTTTATGAAGCATCTTACAAAGAAAACCCAGTGTGTAATGTTATATCTAAAGTATGCAACGCATAGTCCACGGAAAATAATCTCCATTTTTAGATTTGCCGTTGTCCAGCTTGGGATCAGGCTCTCTCAACACTGGCCCCAATTTAAGTTTATAGAATGAAGGCAACGTGGTCAAAGCTTCAGGACGGCAGGTAGGATCCCCATAGTCGAGCCTTGCCATCTTGCCCATCTCTTGTGTTGTTGACGTTTTGCTGGGAGGGTTACACAGGTTACATAGCTATCTGTTGATTTTATCTCTGTTTATTCTTTGGGAGCTTGCTCAGAAAGTCAAAGGCCATTATTCTTTGGAAGCTTGCTCTGAAAATCAAGGGCCATTTATTCTCGTTCCTTACGAGTGCCCTTTTGAATACTGATAGTAGGTCAGTTTTTTTTCTTTTGATGATGGCACACCTGGTTTTATGATATTCATTTCAAAATAATACTAACTTTGCAAACTAAATTTAAAATGATTAAGGTAACTTGACTCACACTGGCGTTAATTTTGAATAAGTTGTAGTAATTTTTTAGTGATACCACCTGGTATTTTTGCTGTTCCTCTTTTAATTCTGTACTTGTTTCAAGGGAGTTTTTATACTGAGAGAGAGAGAGAAGAGAGAGAGAGAGAGAGAGAGAGAGAGAGAGAGAGAGAGAGAGAGAGAGAGAGAGAGAGAGAGAGAGTTTAATTAAATGTATTCTTTCTTGGGACAGATAACAGAAGGAATTTGGAGTAAACCTGACGAAGAAAAGATCCTTCCACGGATTGAGCTTTGAGAGTATGTGCATATGTATGTGTGTGCGTGTGTGTGTGTGTGTGTGTGAAATCGCCCTGGAGGAGGATGTGGCTCTCTATGTGGCTTTTGTAGGGCGAACTCATTGGGTAATGGGTGGGTCTTCGGCGTAGCTGTAGGCGGGTTGCAATTAACCTTCCATTTGTAGTGGAAATGTCGGGGCATTGAGAGGAATGGGTATTGTAAGGCGGAATGGAATGAAATGCAATGTCAGTAGGAAGTGGGATCTCTCTCACGGGAGACTTTTATGTGTATCATTTATATCCATTTGCCCTCGCTTGGAGGATGGAATTCGTTAGGGCTGTAACCGTTTGCCTTACTGGTTGTAGGTCGGTGCTATGAATATTCTTTTCATGAGAAAATTCCAAGTCAGTGAATCGGGGGACCATTTCTGCCTTTTACACACCACCAGACGTGCCGGTATTCTCTGTGCTCTTTCTTGTTACCAGAACTCCCCCTTATTAAACTTGGACGCTGTGGAGTTTTTTGTTTTTGTCAGCATTATTATAAGTGTTATTTAGTTTTCTGTAAAAGAAAACTATCGAGTTGGCTATTTGTCTGTCCGTCCGCACTTTTTCTGTCCGCCCTCAGATCTTAAAAACTACGAAGGCTAGAGGGCTGCAAATTGGTATATTGATCAATCACCCTCCATTCATCAAACATACCAAATTGCAGCCCTCTAGCCTTAGTAGTTTTTATTGTATTTAAAGTTAAAGTTAGCCATGATCGTGCGTCTGGCACCGCTATACTGCCCTAAAATGGAAGACTGCAAAAATACAAAACTGAGAAAAGTGGTAGATACTGAAGTTTTTCCCTTGCCTTACTACTGATTTTGCAGATACTGCAAATGGGACCCCCTAAATACTCGTGGAAAGCATTGAAGAATCATTCTGAAACTGCAGTAACTTTTGTATTTTGTGTTTCACCAGCCCGATAGGTGGCATATCTCAATTTCGAAAATTTTGCAGATACTGGAGTTTTCCATTTTAGGGCAGTATAGGTGCCTACAACACAGGCCGCCACCCGGCCGTGGCTGAAAGTTTCGTGGACCGCGGCTGAGAGTTTCATACAGCATTATACACTGTACAGAAAACTCGGCTGCGCCGAAGAAATTTCGGCGCATTTTTTATTGTTTTCATTAACTTACTATTCCAGTTTTTAGTCTTACTAAGGGATCGGTTTGGCATCACACCTGTTGATTATTACCCCCGAAGGTAAACGTTGTAGATTTTCCTTGAATAGTGATGACGATTGTGGTACAGAATGTTTTAATTATTCCCACGTCTACCAAATATCGTGTTATGTACATTAATTGATCTCTGTTAATTTCATTAACATCTATTTTTTATTAAAAGTGTTATCACTGGATTGATTTGTTTTTCTCACTGTCTCAGGCGTGGAGATATTTTTTATGGAAAAGATATATTTTAAATGGAAAAGATATATAGGTAGGCTAACTTAAAACTCAACATTTTATGACCTGTTAGCTGTAGTAAAAAAGTCATTAATGCAGTTACAAGTTGCATGCATCATGCTTCTTCTTGCAAGGTGATGTAGCCTTCAATTCAAGAAAGAAATTTTCACAATTATTCAATGAAAGCTCTAAATGTTATAGGTAAGACCTGTATATCCATATCACGACGTTGGTTTGTATTAGTCCAGATTTAGCCATTGCGCAGCCATTTCAAAACGTTACTATTATTAGTGTTGCTGTTGTTTCCTATGAAAAGCCCCGTAAGCGGGACATTTTCACTTGAGGGCTTTCCCCTGAACATTTATGCTAATAGGTAGAGGCTACGCCATACCCTGAGCAAATTAGAATTCTCACCACGTTACAATGCTGTATGGCAATTGTTCTCCCGTCGAAGTACAATGGAAAGCATGTTGAACACAAAAGACACGGGCTTCGGCATGCTAGAGATCCGAGAAAAACGAGTCCTCCATGTTTAAGGATGATGTACTGTAATTGGGCATTATTGTCCGCCCACCTTGTAATTATCATGTTCAGCGTAAGGGAGAAGGATGCTGCGTCGGAGAGGTTGGCCTCTGGGGAAAACGAGGGTGGGCTTTCTTCTCCGTCCCAAGCATCAGTGTATAGACGCTTGTTTCGAAGATGCCTGCAGGGGATGAAAGTTGAGTTTCAAGTGATAAGGAATAACTGATTGGGTTTTATTTGCAAGTTCGGCATCTTTGAAGTTTGACGACCAAATGAAGGATTGAGTGATTGAGGATTCTTAGGTAAAAATGATAGCTAATACATTCCCTTGTTAGCCATCATCATAAGATAATGAAATATATAGTTAAATATACACATGTTAAGAAGTAAACATCCCTATTTTACTAAACCGACATGAGTTTTCAAATGGTTTGATGATCACGTTTTATTATGAGGACTTTAAAAGTATGTAGGAGATAGATGCTAGTTCTTTAGTCTAACTATACTTTTGCAAATAGAAGCCCATCCCTTGCCTTAAGAAGTGAGAGACCTTGCTAATTTTCTCGCTTCCATATTTTTGTTTTCCTTGGTCGTCTTTACTTCGTCGGCATGAGGGTGGCAAGATGAATGGCCTGTCATGCAGGTCACGTGGTTGAGGCTACCCTAATTGTGGGTATAATTAAAGGCCTTTGTTTCTAATTAGTAGTCTGAATCATTTACCTGTTTTTATTTGCTCCGGAAACGAAGTTAAGTTTCTCTCTCAGAAGTTCGTGTTTCTCTTCATGCTGGTATTTTTTCTCATTATGACCTTTGGTTGTTTCTTGATCTGTAGATTTCACTACTTTGGTGAAATTTAGATCAGTTTACATAACTATGGTTTTATATATATATATATATATATATATATATATATATATATATATATATATATATATATATATATATATATATATATATATATATATTATACATATATATATATATTATATGTACTTATAGATAAATACATTTTATATGTAGTACTTATATATATATATATATATATATATATATATATATATATATATATATATATATATATATATATATATATATATATATATATATATGTGTGTGTGTGTGTGTGTGTGTGTGTGTGTGTGTGTGTGTGTGTGTGTGTGTGTGTGTGTGTGTGTGTGTAAATTTTTATCACATCACCGTGACATTTTTATGTTCGCAAACATTAATCAATAAATGTGTAATACCGAATTCTCTCTACCTTAGAAAGAATACCAATAAGATCGAAGGGGAATTATAATTGATATGTGGTTCGTCACCTGGCGGATTCGATCCACCGACAGCGACAGCCTCCGACTTCAATCACGTGTACTTTACCAGAGTACTCGTCACTAAAATTGGAGGTGGTCGGATCGCATCCGCCAGGTGACGAACCACTTATCAACTATAATTCCCCTTCGGTCGTATGGGTATTATTTCCGAGGTGGAGCGAAATGGGTATTAAATGGAATCTGTAGATTAATATATATATTTACATGTATGTATATTATATGTACATTTTTTAGAACTTTTATTCTTTCGATTGTTATTCTTCTTCTTTATTATTATTATTATTATTATTATTATTATTATTATTAAGTTTTTTGTTGGCAGGTGGGGCACCATCCATTATTGCTGATTTACGTTCGGTAACGAGCCCATGTATCATCTCTTATCTGGTAAGTTCTCCAGTAAAGTGCAGCATTCTCATAGGATACTTGTGACATGAAACAGAACATTAACGGTTAAACCATCATGTATGTATGATTACTCGTCTCAGTGACCTTGGAAATATTTTTCATTTCTGCCTTATATTCGTTGTTCTGGCTTCCTGTTCTCTGCGGAGTCTTGTTAACAGGACAACGTTAGGTTACTGGTGTTGCTTAAAATTTTATAATAATTATTCACGTATTTAGAGTCCTAGGAGAGCTGTTAATCAGCTCAGTGGTCTGGTAAAACTAAGGTATACTTAATTTAACTTAATAATGT